>NW_009718894.1:0-17716 GCF_000703405.1 Apaloderma vittatum | reverse complement strand
TGTGGCCATGTGCTCCTCTCCAAGCACAGTGCTTGAACTGAAATTTTAGGGTTTACCTACCAGCAGAATTCTTTTTTTTTTTTTTTTATGATTATTTTTAATTTTGTTAAAGAATGGACAAATACTTTTCTGAGACAAACCCCTCAAGATCTACATCAACCATATGAAATATAAATATGTTTCCTGTCCTGTTGCATAAATGATGGATTAGCTTTTCACTGGAGCAGCTGAAAGTAGGATGTAAGGACAATTTGTGTAACTCACAAAGTAGGCTGTGGTGTACAGCAGCAGACTGTTATAAAACACGACACTTGGAAATATGATTAATGTATGATGGAAAACCCTTGGTAGATCAGTTCAGTAAAGCACATGTCCTATCGCGAGAGTATTGTGGTTTATATTATGTGCAGTGAACATCTGGACAGAGATAAACTACCAACTGTTGGAGTATTATTTTATTCAGTAATGTGTGAGATTTTTTTAAAGTATAATTAATAATACAAGACCTTTCTTGCTTATGAAAGAAAAGCATTTGTCATTTTTCATGATGAAAAGCAAGAATTTATGAGTGTAAAAGTGACCTGCTGTCCTTTTCTGGAGCAAGACATGACTGATTTGGGGAGGATAATGCATAGAGCTGAACGTGTGTGTTTTCATACCAGTTAGCAGCAGATGAGAAGTATACAGCGGCAGCAATTGTCTCTGAAATAGCTGTGAGATACACAGAGAATGCCAGTTTGCTTTATGAAGGTAACCGAGCAAAACTGCGTGCTTGCATGTGCTTCACTGCACTGGTATTTTGTCACCATTACGAGACACTGCTTTTAAAGAGCAAGGGAATACAGTTCTTGCAAAAAAAAAAAAAAGTGATTTCCAAATCCCCTGGTATGAGTTTTGTAAATCTGGTGCATCCAGACCCCTGATTCTGAATTGCATCAAGACCCCTTAGGAATTACACTCTGGCAACTATTCAGACTCCTGCTGATGCATGAACAGGCATGTTTATGAAGACTGAGTATCTTGGATCTGTTTGTCCCTTTTTGGTTGGTGATGAGCTATTTTTATTTTAAAACTCAAGGGTGTTCTCTGCTTGGTGCATGCAGGAACAGAGTGAACACAATGTAGCTGAAATTTCCTGAATTACTGTAATCCATTAGGGAGGGATGCTAGGTTGGTCTAAAGGTGCTCTGACCCTTTTTGACTTTCCTGAGTCAGACTTTTTTTCATTATATTAGTGCTGGGAAAAGTTACAACACTGGAGGACTCCACAACCTTTAATTGATGATATTTCCTGCATTTTTTTTCCATTTTCTTTAATTTTACAGGTTATATTACTCATGATTTTGGGAAAATTTTAATATCAGCTTTTAAACTTTTTTTTAATGTAACAATTCTATCAACACTGCCTTTACTGTTCACACAATTATGATCTGGAAACTGATATTAGGGCAAAATATATAGGAGTAAAATAGATTCCCAGTGTGATTTTGTTTTAATGAAATTGAGTGAGGGGCAGCTTTGTCTCTCTTATGTACTGAAAGTAAAAATTAGTTTTGACAGCAAAGATTTGCTATAGCTTACCTTCATGAGAGCAGAACCAAAAATTGAGATATTACATTAAGAAAATCTGTATGTTAAACCAATATATTCAAAATAGTTAAATAAAAATTCTGACAAATAGCTAAGATATTAATTGAATATGTTTTCTACTGTAGAAGCTTACAGTCATGTGCAAAAATACTAAGCTGTTTTAAAAAGAAAACTATGTTGCAAGTTCTCAGTAGAACTGATAAAATTTGTCTATGAGCTTCTTCATGGGAAAATTGGATTTTTTCAATGACTTTTTGTGTATATGAAAAGTATCTCTTCTGTAAAATTTAAGACAATAAGAAGAAAATATCTCAATTGCTTTCTAAAATATTTAGCTTTATAAGGTTTTCTACCCAAAAGGTAATTTTTTTTAAAAAAAGATTGTTTATTTTCTCCATTGAAAATAAGCCTTTTTCTCACAAGTTCTTCTTCTGGCTTCCTTTGGCCTCCTTTGAAGTGCACACTGTTGTGCTGAAAAGTGAAACAACAAGAGAAATGCTGTGTTGTAAGTACTGCTGTTCCCCCAAAATCTGAGGGATCCTTTGGAGGAGAAAAACTTCTGAATTAAAATGGAGGACTGATACTCATGGAACTCATCTGTAGGGTTCTGCCTATGCAACCTTGGCCAAATCATTAAAATACCAACCCTGGGAGATGCATTTGAGGGCATTTCAGAGGTACCGGGGCCTGTGCTCTCTGTATTTCAGTTCCTCTGTTCTAAGTGGACCAGCAGCAATTGAGGTCGTGCAGACGTATCAAGGTGCTCTCTTACACAAGCCAGTGAAGATAAAATGATTTCTACTTTCACATGGACAGAGCCGTGAACTCTAAACTGTTTCTCTATGCTTTGTTTGCAACACTGAAAGAACCAAAGCCAATAACGAAGACTCTATATGAGGTCCCATTTGTGCTAAAAATCCCTGTTTTTCTCATCCAAGTGGAGTTTTTTCCAGGCTGCTTCACAGAGTGTCTGAAGGAAAAAATTTATCTTTTTTACAGGTAGTGCAGCCTGCTAGTAACAAGTCCAGTAACAGACAGTTCCAGGCAGCAGAGGCTAAGGCATAGCTTAATCAGTTGGTATTAACTACATGCCGTAGATAAGGAAAGCTATCACTGAGTAAAAAAAATATATATTTATTTGAGTGTTTTTTCTTCTCCACAGTACACCTACAATATAAAATAAGGTGGTAAATTGTGCAGCAGTTTAATTTTAGCTCAGAGGGGATTGTATGACCTAAACTTTCAGTTGATTTTTCACAGTGTTTACTGTGTCATATGGTTAACCTAGTAGGACCTGTTTTTAACCATGTTATTCCTGCCGTACTTTTAAAGCGTGTAATGTAATTTAGACTCATAGAAGGTATACATTATATATGTACTTTCTTAAACATCTCCAGTTGTTTGTAATTTAGGCTTTGGAAACGTCTCCCCACGCACACAAGGTGGAAAGATATTCTGCATCATCTATGCCTTATTGGGAATTCCTCTGTTTGGTTTTCTTTTGGCTGGTGTTGGAGATCAACTAGGGACAATCTTTGGAAAAGGAATTGCCAAAGTAGAAGATACCTTTGTTGTGAGTATACTGACTGCCTCCTTTGTTCTTCATGCTGCTTGTTGTTCCGAAGTTAACAAGTGAAATGAGAAGTCCGAAAAGCAAGGTATAGCTTATCATTGTAACCAGATGCACAGCAAAAGGTAGGAAAAACTGTGATGAAGCCCAATGCTTTCTACAGTAATTATGGTTGGGAAGAGAAACAAGATCCAAGATGTTTTATTTTTGCTTTGCCCTTGTAATACTCCTAAGCTTGCTGTGATGCTTTCCTTTTAAAAGTTTTCATATAGATTGTGATATATAAATTGTGGTATGAAATTTATGTCTTAGAGAAATGGAAGAGGGAAGCTGTAGGGGTAACATGGAAATTGCTGCTGCCATTTTGATTTGAATCCCAGAAGGCTTTTGGTGTCTGAGTCTAAAATCACAATTCTTACAATCTCTAATCAGATGCTATCATTCCTGATGAAATACTTGCAGTCTGTAGACACCTACATTTCCAGATTTACGGGTCTGTAGGTGACTAAAGCTTTGGGCATTTATGGAAGCAGGACAGCCTAAATGGTGCAGAGCCTGTTGGTGCTCCCCTGACACTGGACTCCTCTTTGTCCTCTCCTCACTAGGCTGTAGGATGTTCTATAGCTTAAGGTATTTTCAGCCTTCTCTGCTAAGCTGTTCAGTATTCCTTTTATTTTCTTTGGCTGCAATTATTATGAATGCAATTATTAAAAACGTGTTTACTGAGATTTTTTGAGGCATAATGAAACTTAAAATTAATTATTTAGGTGTTTTACTAACCTTTAACACAATGTTGTATTACCTAATGTTCAAAGCACATATGAAATAATACTATTTGTCTTTGATATGTAGAACGTGTCGTATCCAGTGTATACTTAGTAAACAGCCCAATTTTATAGCTGTTTGCATCAGCACTGCAAGTGTTAGAAGGAATGTTTTTCCTACAAGCCCTGAACTTGCATGCAGGACACCTTTCCTATATAGAAAGGATCTGCCATGGCTTTATTTTTGAAGCAAAGCAAACTGGGGCTGTGCTGAGTAGACTTATGTAAGACGTAAATACAAGCCTGAAAAGTTTTTAAGAGAAGGCAGGTATTCTGACTTTGAAACATCAGTTCAAGTCCAGGCAAGATACTAGTGAGTAACATCCATTTCCATTGAGATTTGTCTAAAAAAAAGCAAGAACATTCCAATAAGAACATTTTATTTTTATCCTTTCTGGGGTTTTTTTGTAAATGAATTTTATTTTTTGCTTACAAGTAGGTGATCCTGCTCTGGCAGGCAGGTTGGACTAGATGATCTTTCAAGGTCCCTTCCAACCCCTAACATTCTATGATTCTGCGATACAAAGACTTGAGACCAATTTTTGTGTGCCTTAGCCTGTTGCTCATAAGCAATTCCCCAACATAAAAAGCAGCATCTTTCCCCTTTTGGCAATATATGAATAGTAACACTAATCTATATGTTGCAGTCCAGAACACTCCCTTGTTCTGTTTACTAGTTCTCCAAAAGAAGAAGATGCTGATGGATGAGAGCAGAGAATTTCATGTTACCATAACCCAAACTACTACAAATGATGGACTTTGGTAATTCTGGCTAAAATGTGGTTTCCATCACCACTAAACTTAAATACAAGAAAACATATTGTGAACAGTGTGATTTCATTTTTTGTCTCCTTTTTTTTTTGAATGTTTACAGATTTGTGCATTTCCTTCCTTCTTTTAAGTTGAAACAATGTACTTTGGATGGATGGAAGCTCTTTAGAGTAAAGTCAAATTGGCAGGGCATGTCAAATAGGATTTTGCAGTGGTCTGTTCTACCTGTGGTACTTTTTTTTAAGAGAAATCATTCATAGCTTACACCACAGATAAAGGACTTGGTTCATTATCCCAAGCTGGGGAGAGAACTAAAAGTTGGAGGACAGAAAAAGAATTCAAAATGATCTTTAAAATTTTGAAAAGCAGTCTGAATATACAGGATTCAATTCAAGAAGGAAAAAATCAAAGTACTGTATGAAGGTATAATAAAATATGCAATTACATGTTAGGAAACAGCTCATTTTGTAAAAAAACCCCAAACTCAGCAATTTTGTAGAAATGTTCTGTGGACTCTCCTTTGTTTGCCTTGGATAAGACCATAAATAGTAATAGACTAAAGGAGATGAGATGCAGGTTAAACATTAAGAAAACTTTCTCTTGACAAGAACAGTTAAGCATGATCACCTGTTGCCTGGCCAGTAATGTGTCTGCAGTGGCTCAAGTGGGGTTATTTTTGTCTTGGGAAGGGTTTGGAAAAGGCAATCTCTTCATGTTCTTTCAAGCTGTTTTCTGTGGTCTTGTTTAGCCAGTTACTTGACTACAGAGAACTGTATGGTTAAATTTTACCTTTTTTATTCAGTTATTTGTGGTTGCATAAAAGTACAGTCATCGCAGGTGCAAGCACTACTTGACACTCACTCAAATATCTGGCCCTCACTCCAAACTTTAGCATGTGTAGCTCATCATGCTAATGACCGTGCATTGCATCAATGAATGCTATGTGTGCCACTTGCCTAGATCGAGAACGTGGCCGCAATGAAGAGCCCAGTGCTGCTCTGCATTTCCTGCTGGCAAATGTTTCTTAGAATAGTCATGTTTGCTTTGAAAACCCTTTTGAAATAAAATCTTGCTTTGATTTTTCATGTTTCTTGGAGAATTACAATGCACTGTCCTCTTGAGCAATGTAGCCCTCACTGGAGGTAACCAGGTGCTTATGTACAGTGGTGCAGTTTTATTAACGATGGGTTTCCTCTCTTTCCCCTTCCCTTTCCAGAAATGGAATGTCAGTCAGACAAAGATTCGCATAATTTCAACAATAATATTCATACTGTTTGGCTGCGTGCTGTTTGTTGCTCTTCCTGCAGTTATATTCAAGCACATAGAAGGCTGGAACACACTAGATGCAATTTACTTTGTGGTTATCACTTTAACTACCATAGGATTTGGTGACTATGTTGCAGGTAAGATTTTCTCATAACTCTTTTATCTTACAATATTTTGCATGGTGATAATATTCTGCCTTTTTTGTGTTATTTTGGGATAGGCACATCTGCTGTGGTTCCTCTCCCCAGTTTTGCCCTTTGTCATTCTTGTGTCAGTGCACGTGAAGGGTTCTGCCCTCATCTTGGGTGATGTGACAGGCTAGAGACAGGAGGTGAGATGGTGGAATGCATGGTGCCTGTCTTTATAGACTTCATTTAACTTCTCCTGGACTGTTAAAATATGCTTTACTTGATTTTTAGGTAGATTTTTTTTTTTTTACTTAGAGATTGAACGAAGTACAAGAACTAGTACAGTATTTTAGTCTGCTGCATGTTCTGTTTTTCAGCTGGAGCTGCTTAAAATGTTTCACCCTGTGAAGTTACATGACATAGTTTTGTGTGCATCTCTTACTTTCAATGTGGTGTTCCAGAGCACTATCATTGAGATATCTCTGTTGCTGCTTCTATGCTTTCTATCTTTTGTGTGTTATGTACACATTTGTCCATACGTGTTTTGTAATGTAAGAAGGTTTAGCGCAACCCATAGATAACGTGTCCAAATTTTATGGTTCTGTTAACCTGGATTGGGTTGGTTGCACATAGCTTTGATAAACTGAGCTAAAGAAGCTTCAGACTAGTTTTCTGTATCAAGTTTTTTCTTGGAAAGGTATTAGAGGTGTTAGACCACTTCTCTTGTTGCCTATGTTGAGAAAGCATGCTGATCCGAGTCAGTGATGTGTTGAGGTGAGGATTAGAAATTCAGTTAGCTTTGTGCTCTGAGTCCAAGACTTGCTTTCTTCAGCCTGACCTCATGCCTCTCCTGATGCATCATCATCATCTCTCTCTTTCATGAGACACGTCCTTCCACCTCTGAACTCTGTGCAAGGCAGAAGTAGCTGAGAAGGACAGCAGTGCCAGGCTGCTCTCCATGAGCTGCTGTCCTGGAGGGAGGTTATTTCTAGCAGATATCGACATGGCGTGGGCTCCTCCTGTGTCCCATGGCTGCTGCATGCATCCTGGTGCACGAGGGTGAGGATCTCAGGTTGGGTGGCTCCTCCGAGTGACTGGCTGACCTATTTGGAGTGGGCAGGAATGTGACTGGGCTTGTCACTGGCACAAGTTTTTCAGGTTGGTGAAGCCCCACGGAAGGCTCTGAATTGTGTGAACTGTTTGGTGTATTCATAAATGATCTGGATAAAACAGGGGGAAATTTAGTTAGTGTTGAAGATACTGAATTATGCAAGCTGTTTAAAAAGCCAAGAGCACTTGAGAAGTTGTCAAAGATTGTTATAAATTATAGAACTGGGCTGTAAAATGGCAAATGGAATTTATTTGGAGTTCAACATTTTTTTTGTGATGCGTTCATATTTCTTTTGAAAGTGTCTCACTGATTTCTTCCTTTTCGCTTTCCTTTCCCATATTGTTTTCCTTATTTCCCCTTTGTCCTCAGGAATTTGTGATTCTGGTCAGCTTCTAGCTAGCACTGAATAAAAAATTCATGCTATTTCCAAGGCAAGAGTCTGGGTGTTTAGAATTTTGTTCCTGAGGGGTACATGTATGTCAGGGAATAAAAATAATGGTGTATAAAGGCCTGGTTATATTTACTGTAAATCATTATTTGAAATGGCCCACTTGGCTCTAACTAGAACACTGAGTACATTCATCATTACTCTCATTATAAATTTCCACAGACTTTTCTATTTGTAGACCAATTGATATAATAATTTGTCCCTATGTAATGTCTGGGTTTAAATTTTACTGGGAAATACTTTCTCTTTCTACAGAATGTCCTTGAATTACATAGTTCTATAGCTTATAGCTTTTTATGGTTCACTTTATATATATATATTTTTATTTCAAAGTTGCACTGTAAATGCATGATATCAGAATGTCATGAATATTTTCTATTTTCTTTTAGAGTAACATGCACAAGACTTGTACTGTATTATGTTATCAATTTAATGTTTCAACATGTGAGAACTGGATTTGTACTTGCAAAGGTGATGCTCAAGAGAGCATGGTTAGATCACTATTTCCATCATAAGTGGGAAGTTAACATTGCCATGGGACTGTATTTTATCATGGATGAAGTTGACAATATTATCATCTTTCTGCGGACCAACGTACTCAGTTTATGGCAGATGCCTTGAAGGATTTTCTAAAAAACTCCATTTGTTTTCTTGTCATTCCAGTATGTAATTGTCTAGTTAAATACAAATTCTGAAAAATATAAGATATTCATTGGCTGTGCTTTGCATTGTGAAAGCTTAAAGTCATCTGTGTGTATAAATACTAAGCTATTTGAAGAAAACTGACCTTGCAAGTTTGCAGTAGAGATGATAAAAATTGTCTTAAGGGCTATGCTTCCATATTAGTTTTAAGGAAATATGCAAAATATTTTGCAAACTAACAGATCAGTAAATTGTCTTTATGATTATTTTTGGTTTGCTTGTTTTCTTTTTTGGGAAGTCAATAACTGCCATGCAGATACTAAAAGTCATTGATATTTTTGCGGTAGGCTTCACCTAGAACACTCACTCCTTGAAGTTTAGGAATGCTGAGTGCCGTAAACAGAGACAAAACAGGCATGTAGAGTTAAAGCATGTAATACTGTGTAAGGTTGTAGTGGTAGGATATAGGTATTGCACCTGAAATTGGGGCTGGAGCATGATGTTCTTGGCTCTAGTTTGTCACGGTGAGGCATTACCGCAGTCAGAATGATGCTTCAATCTACTTAGTGCCTAGATGGCAATGCGTTCAGAAAAAGCCTCACAATGGCATTAATTTTTCTGAATTTTTCCTGGCCAGAAAGGCATGCTTCTTAAATAATACTTAGAGTGAAAATTACTTTCTTCCACTCAGAATTATAGACAAATCTAAACCAGAGCTGTGAGCAGTGAGACTCCAATTTGCAATTATAGTGGAGTGAACTTTTTTAGCAATAAAAATGAAATTGACTATTCTTTTAGCATATTGGACATCCATGGGATATTTCATGATTATGTAGGAGGTTTGGCTCTAGGAGTTCCCTTAAAAATCAAAAATTCCTAAATATTTGAAAGCTGCTAAATATTCTGGTAACTTTTTTCCTGGTAACTGTCATCCCAGAGGACAAAACATTTTTGCAAGCTCTGCATAAAATGTCATGGTTGTGATAACATGTCATGGGTTACAAGAAGATTTTCTTATAATACTTCTAGTTATTTTTCTCTAACATGGAACTTGCTGCTTTTTGACACCACTGCAGCTAAAAGCTGGAGAGAAGCCCTGAAGAACTGTAAGGAAAGCGTGTGTCTGAATAGCTGGAAGGGAGCCAGCAGAAGGACTTTGGATTCAGGAATGTAATAGTGTTAACGGTTGTAGTGCAGGTTGTCATATTAGAAATTCTTGTGGAATTCTCCAGAATTTTTCTACAGGTTTCTTCTGATTTGTACTGGAGACCAAGTACTCCGTTCCCAGGAACTAGGATATCAAAACATGTCCTTTTGTACTCAGAATCTAGGTTGTTATTTGGAGCTTATGGAAATTTTAGCTGCACTTTCTACAAGCGAGAGAAGCCTAAAGGGAAACATAAAAGGACTGATCACTCAAGGTGCATGCAAAGAGGCAAGAGATGAAGAGCCCTTGTAGTGCATGTTCAAGAAAATATACGAACAGTATTCCAACTCCCAAACTTAACATTTCTCTGCCTTATGAAATGGTTTGGTTTTTCTAACTTTTGGAGGGGCTGAATTTTTATTTTATTTTCATAGGGAAAAAAGTAATTTCTTTGTAATTAAAGTTTATTTTCGCAGCTTTTCACAAAAAAAGGAAGCAAGAAATTGTACTACAGCCTGCGCTGTCTTATATAAGGACATAGTCAAACATCCGTTTTCTTGTTTTCAAGAGAAACATATTGACTTTAATATGACAGAAGAAAATCCAGCCAATATTATGAATATTCTTGGAAACATGAGAGAGAGATCTCTTCATGTCAAATGTGTCATTTTTTAGTGTGATGAAAGATAGTATCAGGTACTAAAGTCAGCACTGAAGTACATATATATGTATATTTATAACGTGATAATATATTATTCATATGCACAGACAAACTCTTTAACTGCAGTGCAGATTGGGAGGTATAGTCAAATATTTCAAATATATCAAATATTATCTAACAGGTTTCAAATCCAAATTAGATGTCCAAAACTTGACTGAATTAAGTAGAGGTCAGAAATACAAATAGCCCATCAATAGTCTGTTTTCCAGCAGGCCACGATGATGGTATAAAGTTAGACTACAATCAGTTCAATTCAACAGATGACAGGATTTTACAAGTCTCACTTTAAAAATGTATTTGAACTCTTTTGGTTTGGGTTCTTGTTGTTGTTTTGTTCTTTTTTTGTTGTTCCTTGTTTGAGCTCTGTTTTTTAGCTTATTGCTTCTTTACTGTTTTGGTCTGTAATGGAAGTTGGTGTGTTGCCTCTGTAATATAGATATCTGGGTCTGCACTGTACTGCTTGGCCTGAGACCCACTTTGTCGAGTACTGAGATATTTTAGTCTCATTTAATGTCACCAAACTGGAACACTTCACCTGGTGGTCACAGCAGCCCAGTCGACCTGCTATGTGATATTACTTACCCAGCGGAAAGACATCTACGGAAAGAAGCCACTGTTATGCTGAGCAAGAGGCACATGTTGAGCATCCCGCAAGAGCTGTGCGCCCTCCCGCAGGCTTTGTGTCTTTTTTTGGCATTTGGAAGTGCTCTTTGCCACCTCAGGACTTCACGTCTGTAATAGGGGCCGTCTGGTGTGAATCGTGCAGCCTACTTTAAGCTTAAAGTCGGCGTGCCGTGTCTCACTCCATTTCTGTATAGGACAGCGTGTAAGGAGTTTGTAGGTTTGTAGCTATGCTTTGTTTTCCGCAGTAGCTCTCAATTTTCTACCGAGTGGCATGAAGAAACTCGTGTGGCCTACTTAACGTTCTCTCTCGCAGACAGTGCAACGTTACCCTGTCCCAAGCCTGCTGCCATTCCACATCTCCGCATGAAGCTGGCCTTTCTCTGTCCCTTTTTGCAATCCTCAGAGGTAATTCCTTTCAAGCTGCAGGGCTGAACCTCCAAATTTCTTTGGACTGGGACAAATGCTGTTTCTGCATTAAGCCTGATAGCCAGGTTTCATAGAATGAGGGTGATGGACAGCTGCTCGTTATTCCGCAGTTAAAACCATGCTTGGATTTAATCACACTGCTGTACTCAGAATAATTTGTACTGCTGATAAAAAATAATTAAGACATTTTCTGGTTCGAAGGGGCCGACTTTTGAATAACCCAGAAATTTTTGCTGGTATGGAATTAAAATACTCAAGGCCAATAGCCCTTTTTAGTCTCTGATTCTGCTTTTGAAGCAAAAATGCAAACAAAATCAGACAACTTTACAGAAATAATTGCATGTTTATATTTGGAGTCAGTTAGCTGTAAAAAGAATAGGGAAAAGAGTGGCAGCAATAAAGTTATTTACTTAAAATTTACTTGCTTTATGTACATAAATAAATAATGGACTGCCCTAATGCACCCCTGAAATCTTCTCTAATGCTGTTCTTCACTAAAACACAGAGCTTTTCACCTCAGTAAGGAATATGTGTTTGGGCCATAAAACAGCCGTTGCCTTCCAGAGTGTTGAAAATACCAAATAACTAAAAAGTTGTTTGGCAGTTGTGATGGCAGCAGCAATTCAATAGCCTGTGATGAAGATGGATGGAAAAACGATTTGATTTCTCATCGATTTCAAGGGACTTTTGATCCAATCTTTACCATAAAACCTTTTGGAAATATACTCTGGCTGCTTTTGGTAAAAGATTATGGCAGTGAGACCTCTAGTTAAAGAGTAAGCACACTCCAGTTGGGAAATACATTTCTTTTTTATTGTGAATATAATCTATTTCAGGTAGAGGTCAAAGGAAGCTGGAAAAATGATTTATCCCTTGGCCCACAAAATTGGTTTTGCCAAACGACCAACAAAATTCAGCTTCTCCCTTCTCAGCATTTTGCTTCCTAGAGGGCTACATAAAATAATCTGCTTTGCAGAAGAAAGATGATAACATTATTAAGTAAAAGATTATGCAATGAAAAATCCATGCAAATGTTGATATGCTTTTTACAATGTCACGAGTAAAATCAATTATCTCATATACTTCAGTACAAATATATTTATGTATACATACTCATACCCAAATACATTCCTACCCATTTATGTGAATTGTAAATTGGTAGCTAATGAATTTAATTTACTTTAAATTCAGTACAGTTGACTTTTGATCATGTTTTCCTACTAGTGAAATCTTGTTTAATGACATTCCCAGGTAACTGCATTATAGCACTCCATGATGTTTAAGCATCACAGGAGACAGTAGTTATACTTAAGGATGTTTGTCCTCAGATACCTCTCCCTGGTATTCCATTAAATTGAGACCTCAACCAAGGAGACCTTGAAATTCAGAAACTCAACAGCTATTTTAGCTGTGAAGTCTTTTCCTAGAAGCTTGTTGACTGCCCCTTTCTAACTTTAGGAAAGCTGAACTCCTTTGGGTATGGCTAGATGGAGCCATCTCCTGGCCAGACAGTAAAGAAAGCTCTTGATTGAATATGAATATCTCCTGTCTTGGTAATTAACCTTGCTGTAAACACATTAGGTATCAACTGTGAAGACAATGCTCCCCGCAGACTGGCAGAGTTAGATTTCAGTTTCAGTTTATAAAGTTAATACACCAAAAAATAGAACCCAACTGATTAGATATTTTCTATGATACTGTCTTGTGCGCTGTACAAACAGCTGGAGAAGGTGAACCACCGAGCGTGGTTCATTAGTAGCTCCTGATAGTACAAAGGTCTGGTGGTGATCAACTGTTTCTGAATGACAACAGATTTCTGGCAAATCATCCCTAAAATCATGTTTTACTGGCTTGACATGATCTGGATGATGTTAACAAATTGCTTCATTTCTGCTTTTGGCTGTGTTACTCATCCCTTTGGTGTTTGGCTGTATTCTCTTCCAGCAAGAGCCCTGTCTTCTACCTTACTTGTAATTTTGCAAGTGTCAAGGTAAACCCATGTTTTGTGACGTGGATTCATCTTTTGGATGGTTGAGTAAACCACTACAGCAGATTTTATTGATGGAAAGGCTTATTACCATGAGAATAAGAAAATTTCTGTCTATGAGGGCTTCCACACAAAGATAACCATTAGTACAGTTCTTTGCTATTTGCATGTACTCAGTGATGATGAGATAATAACAGCTAGGAAAAAACATTACTCTTCATGAGAGTTAATCTTGTTACTGGAACAAGGAGCTTGATATTTTGGGGCCAATTTTGCTTTGACTGTTACAGTACAGGATGCGGATTCATAAAGCAACAGATAATGGAACCATACAGACTACTTTAACGTGACAGAAAAGGTTTTGCTGTACTCTCTTCACTTGTGGGCAGACACGCACATCAAACTTCTATGTGCAGCAACCCAGACTAAGAGCCTGATTTTATTTGTCGTAGCACAGCAGAATTGCAAGTTTAGGGCTTCTGTTTTATGTTACTGCAGGATGCAAGATGTGACTTATGTTGTCAAGAGCTCTGGATAAACATAACTTCTTCTGTGTGGACATAAGGCATCTGATTTCCATAGCTGTATTGTACCTGAAAGTTCCATTACAGACGTCTCTGAAATTTATCCTTTTTTACTTGAACACTGGAAGGAAGGGGCTGCTACTTACAGTGGTAGCATTCAAAAAGCTGCATTCAGTGGACATCTGTTTTATCCACTGTTTTTTGGAGTATCATCGATTCTGCTCAAGTCCCTGCACCTGGTTTTCTCTGTGAATGGAGGCAATAATGTTTCCCTGCCCAACAGGGACACTTGTTATTGCAGGTGCTGTTCTTTACTAGGGTTAAGCAGAGGACAATATTTATCTTTACTAAGGATTCAGGTAAGTATTGAGATGTGTTTCAAAGTCTGTGCAAAATCAATTTTCTCAGGATAGGAACACACTGTGTATTCTAGAGCAATACTTGAAACTTGGTACAGCATTGTTACCTGAAGCAGTTGGGAAGTGCTTTCATTCAAACTGTCATCAATGACCTCTACCTTAATTAATGATATATCGGAAATTGAATCATTTTGTCTTCATTTTTAAATTATTTTGAATGATTAGCAATCATTGGCTAAAACTTGCACACTTCAAACTGTGTTTTTGAGAGTGGATGACTTTAGATCGTCATTTAGTCAAATTCAGCAAAATGTTTTGCTATGAATTTGCACACGCGTAAGAAAAGAGAAGTAGTAAGAAATAAAACTGTGGTAGTTTTTTTTTCTTTTAGGAAAAAGATTAATTTAAAAACAGTTTTGTACCTACAACTATTAAGTCTGCTTTAATTTTAACCACATTGTTTTTCAGGGGGATCAGATATTGACTATCTAGATTTTTATAAGCCAGTGGTTTGGTTCTGGATCCTCGTTGGACTTGCTTACTTTGCAGCTGTCCTCAGCATGATTGGAGACTGGCTAAGAGTCATATCAAAAAAGACAAAGGAAGAGGTAAGAACACTTTGAAAATGGAAGAAATGCTACTTTTTAAAAACTTTGAATAGAAGTCATGTGAGCTTGTAAGTGCTTTTGTTCTTAGGGCGTATGTCAAAGCTGGATATGAAGCATAAACCGCAGTTCAAACTGCAGTAAACTTTGTAGCAGTCTAGTCAAACATGCAGTGATTTTTACATGGCTGCATATGAAACTAATTAAATATATCATTAAAATAAGTGTATATGCACATTTGCACCTGACCTGCAGGAAAAAAAATATCTGAAAGCATTATTCTAGTCAGTTCAACGTAGTCCATAATTTCTGAGGCAAAAACCATTCTGCTGTGATTGGTTCTATAGGGGATGCAGGTATGTAGAGAAAAATACTAAATCACTAAATAGTTGTATTCAAGATGTCCTTGATCATTTTATAGTGGTAAGAGAAGAAATGTTTCACAAAATGCAAGGTATTGGAATGAATTATTTTAATATGCCTAGGTGTGTTTTACCATTTTATCTTCAGCAACACCTCCACTTATTTGTAGTCAGGTGCATTGCTTTCAGACTAAATATATTTTTACTTGTAAATGTGTATTTATCATTCCAATGTTGTTCCAATATTTTACTTTAAATTTTGTCATTTAAGAAAATGTCCTGGTTTTGAAAATGTTAGAGGATAAAGAAAGCACAGTTCAGATTTTACTAGAAGTCTGAGAAATAAATAAATTTTGTTTTAAGCAACGTATTATTTCCCCCTAATTTAACTTCAGTTCCTCTGCATGCATCAGTTCATTTCTGTTACTCAAATATAAAAACTCTAATTTCTTTTTGATGGAATGAGTATGTTGCTTACTGTGCAGTGACCTACTATTTACATTGTTTTAAGTTGTTTTCCTAGCTGTAGGGCACAGCATCCATGCTTAGATGTAATCCTGACGATCCCTGAATTCCCAAAGACCTTGCTGTAAAGGGTAGCTCTACTCTTACATACCTCACTTGTTACAGACCCACAGAGTCCCTGCTGCTTTCTGACCAGAGGGCAGCACTGATCGTGACAGGCAGGAGGATGTGAGCTGGCCGCTTGGGCAGGATTTAGCCCGCTTTGTGAGGCACTTGGGGTTAGGCAGCCCTTTTGCATTGCCCTTGCGATGCTCATAGCTCTATTTTGTTAGAATACAGCATTGTGGCAGGTCTGTTGCAAGTATACTTTTACCAGGCATTTCAAAAATACATAGCTCTGAAGGAGAGTACAATATTTATTGTTTACAATAAGTACAATATTTATTGTTTAATTTAAGAAGGCTCATCTTTTGCCCCCATGCTGGAAATTTGAAAGGATATTTATATTTATAACTTTCACTACACATCGAACTTTACTAGTGTCCTTCACAGCTATGGAGCAGCAGGTATCACACAAGTGTTCCCATTCTCAAGGTCAACAGTTTGCAGGATCACCATTTTTCTGGGGAAGGACTGAGGGCATCTTTAACATCCAACCTGCATTTTTACTGGCTGCAGGGAAACCGATGGATAGCTCCAAATGTCATTAACCTGCACGGTTTTTCTTTGCTAGTTTGAACAGCAGAATAAGGTTGTCTAGCCCATTTTTCTCTTTGCACTAGGAAGAAGTAAGATCTGGGCAAGCCCATGTGGTGTTTCCCTGTATAACTATTCTCAACCTGGAGCAGTTCCTAAGCTGCATTTAGTTTTCTTGGGTTACTTTTTTCTGGATTCTTAAAAAATAGAATCATAAATTATAGAATCATTCTGGCTGGAAAAAGACCTTTAAGATCCTCAGGTCCAACTGTTATCTAGCTCTACCAGGTCTATGTCTAAACCATGTCCTTGAGCACCATATCTAGGTGGCTTTTAAAGACATCCAAGGATAGTGATTCAACCACTTCCCTGGGCAGCCTGTTCCAGTCTTTGATAATTAGCATTACCAGACAGCTTCACAGAATCACAGAATTGCCTAGGCTGGAAGCAACCTTAGAGATCATTTAATCCAACCTCCCTGATTGTTACAATGTAGAATTTTTTCTTAATGTCTAGCCTAAACATCCCCTGGTGTGACTTGAGGCCATTTTCTCTTGTCTTATTGGTTGTAACTTGTGGGAAGAGACCAACCCCCACCTCACTACAACCTAGTAGTAGTAAGCAGTGAGGTCTTCCTTCAGTCTCTTTTTCTTCAGGCTAAACAACCCTAAGTCCATCAGCTGTTTCTCATACAACTCATTCTCAAGACTCTTCACCAGCTTTGTTGCCCTTCTCTGGACTCTTTCCAGCACCTGCGGCGCCCAAAACTGAACACGAGACACAAGGTGTGGCTTCACCAGTGCTGAGTACAGTGTGACAATCATTTCTGCAGTCCTGCTGACCACACTATTCCTGATGCAGGCCAGGATGCCACTGGCCTTCTTGGCCACCTGGGCACACTGCTGGCTCATGTTCAGCTGGTGTCAACCAACACCCTCAAGTCTCTTTCTGCCGAGCAGCTCTCCAGCCCTGTAGCACTGCATGGGGCTGCTGTTACTAAAGTGCAGGACCCGGCAGCTGGCCTTGCTGAACCTCATACAACTGATCCAGCCTGTCCAGGTCTCTCTGTAGAGCCTTTCCACCTGCAAGAAGATCAACACTCTCACCTAACTTGGTGTTGTCTGCAAACTTACTGAGGTTGCTCTCAGTCTCCTTGTAAATATCATTGATAAAGGTGGTCAGGTGCACTCTTTGCTGAGTTTTAAAAACTGGCTGGATGACCAGGCCCAGAGAGTGGTGGTGAATGGTGCTGCATTCAGTAGGTTTCCGGTGACCAGTGGTGTCCCCCGAGGATCAGTACCGGGCCCAATCTTGTTCAACATCTTTATTGACGACCTAGATGGGATTGAGTCTACGCTTAGTAAATTTGCAGATGACAACCAAGTTGGCGGGGGAATTTCGATCTGCCGGAAGGTAGGAAGGCGCTGCAGAGGGACCCGGACAGGCTGGG
>NW_009718893.1:7744-13324 GCF_000703405.1 Apaloderma vittatum | reverse complement strand
TTTTTTTTTTTTTCCTTCCTTGCAGAAACAAAACCGGCCATGTGTGGCAGTTGGTTTTGTTTCTGCTTTTATCCGAGAGCACCAGAAGTGACATATTAACTCGCTGAAAAATTTGCAGCAAGCCCTCTCTTCCCTCCCACCCCAGAAGAGACCAAGATAACTGGGACGTTGACTGCAGTGCTGGTTTCTCAGCTTGAGTACGACTAAAAGAGGTGTTGTGGGCTTTTGTTTTTAAAGTTAAGTTTTTCCTGGGTAGTAGAAGAGAATTATGTGACTTAATGAAAATACGATGACATTTAGAACAGGCACACCATTCCCCTGCCACAAACAGAATTAATTCTCGAGTGAGCCCTCCCTTTTTTTTGTTGTTTTTTTGGTAGAAATTCAGCTCATTCCTGTAAATCGATGCTTTTTATCGCTCGTATTCGTGGCTTTTAGGCAGCAAAGCTTTCTCACCTCTCTTCAAACCCGTTTTCCCCTCCTGTTTCAAGGACGGATGGTCCTCCCACATCTTTGTTTTTAGACTCGGACCTCAGAAAAGCACCTCTAATGTGTGAATTGTTAATCGTCGAGGAGTTTTCTTTTAAAATTGAGTTCCCTCGCAGCCTCCACACAAATAATTTATAATATTAAAGGAAGATGATCGTCATCAGTCCACAGGTTGCCCCAGCGTCGTTGGGAGGATGAAGTTGAAGGCAAAAAATAAAAAAAAAGCTTTCACAAACTGGCTGCTCCATCCGTCCTCCCTTGACGTTCCCTTGCCTGCTGCCTCCCACCCAAGGGCTTGCAGTGGTTTTTCTTGCACCGTGATGTGGTTTTGGGAGGTTTCGATGGGATATTAGATAAAAATTTATTACTGAAAGAGCGACGAAGCGTTGGGACAGGCTACCCAGGGCAGGGGTGGAGTCGCCACCCCTGGAGGTGTTCAAAACCCTGCAGATGTGGCACTTGGGGACGTGATTTAGTGGTCATGGTGGGGTTGGGTTGATGGTTGGACTTGATGATCTTTGAGGTCTTTTCCAACCTTAACGATTCCATGATTCGCTGCGTTCACGTGAGGGAAAGCCGACGTTTTGCATGAATAGGGAGGATCATGGGAGGTGCTTGGCACAGGGATCAGGAGAAGACTCGTCGTCCACACCGGCCTTGAGGACGGCAGCAGAAGCGCCTCCGAGATCCACCACCGAGGCTCGGTGGGATCGGTGTCACGGGGAATCCTCGGCGTGACGATGGAGAACGAAACGTGACCTTAAACTTATTCAGGGCCTGGAGGAGAATGGTAAGAGCTTGTCCCACATGGACGATGCCGAGGGAATTGGGCCTGAAGCGGTTGTTCTTCGTTAGTCTGTTGGGTGAAGTTACGAGAGGGACTTGTAGGATCTGTGTGCGCCGGGGTTCAAGCTTCCCCCGCTTAAATTTTTTGCTTTGACGATGTCCTCCATGGAAAGGAGTTGATGACATTTCCATCGGGGTGGCAAAGCTTCTTCGTGGCCTTTCCACCTTGTTGCTTGAAAAAAATGTTGTGGCTTTGAAACATCGTGTTCTCCCTACTCAGAAACGCCCGTTTCTTCCCGCTTAAGCGGAACTCGATGCATTTTATTGACAAAAAGTTTGTGGTTGTGATCTCGGGGAGGGGGGAATACGCTGCTGGAAACTTTCTCCAGCCTTTGCTGTTGAACAGCAAACACGCGGGTCCTGAAATCCTGCGAGTGGGTGTATTTACACCCGCTTAGCAGTCACGTCGGGTGATTCGAAGGGAAGCAATACCTGTCCTTGTTTGCTATATAAACACCGCTATTATTGAAAAAAAAAAAAGATAGTATTAAAAATACCTTTCCTTCTGGAAATGTGAGGTTGTTTCTCGGAGGCCTGGCCGCAAACCAAGGGGTTTTAATTTTCCGAGGCGGTTTTTGTTCCTCGTGTTTGTTTCTGGTGGGAAGTCACGCTGCTCGGGCGCCGATTTAACCATTTCCATAGTAACCAGCTATGACTGAACCAGGATTAGGACTTCAATAAGGAATGAGCAGCAGGGACACAAGAAGCTTAAAAAAAAAAAAACAAAAATCATGTTTTTGCACAATTATCCAAAGGGTTACTCCGAGCAAATGGATTTCAAACAGCTTTTTAAAAAATATCGGTGGATCTCGGGTACCGACTCGTCTTTAAGCATGTTGTTCCGTTTGGACCTTTTTGCCGTACAATTTTATTACAAGATCCTGTTTAGAGATTTGCAGCTCCCTTGGTTTTAAAACATCCTTTATTGCTGAGGGAAACCTTCAGTGAATGTGACCGCCGAACCAGACGAATGCTTGTTGCTTGGGTGCAAGTGATTTTTTGGGTGGAACATCAGAACTATGAGGATGGGCTGTTGGAGGGGCTGGTTTTTTTTGCCTCTTCGCCTCGTGCGGGCTCCCCGGAGGAATAGGAGCGGCTCCAGCTCAGCTGCAGAGAACAGCTCGAGAGATCAAACTTGCTTTGTTCCAGCACTGACCTCTTTTTTTCATCTTTTTTTTTTTTTAACTCCCTAAAAAGAGACAGTTACTCGTGCCAAAGAAGCACTTGACTGGTAACGTGACCATCCTCTGAGCCTTAAACGAAAGATAAGGAGATCTTTAGTATTCTCGTCAATCCCCGAGGAAAATAAAGTCGGGATTAGCTCCTGGGAAGGGGAGAGAAGCTGTCGGGTCATTTTGTTGACTTTTGGGGGTTGCTGGGGCTGGATCCTGTTTAAGACGGGCGCGCAGGGCTGGCTGAGGAGCCTGGGGGATTGGGAAAAGCAGCTCTGCTAAAAGGTTTAGGCAGATGCCAAAACCTGGGGGAAGAGTTCCCCCTGATTAGAGGGAGGGGAACAGTTCTTCAGGCAGAATTTTTTCAAAGGTGAAAAGGGAAGGAAACAAATAACAAGGTTCAGTTTACGAAGCGTGTTTAGGAAGGAGTTAAGCGACGCCCTCGTGTCCTACGGGAAGGACGAGCTGCTTTCCGAACCGACGAAAGGACGTCGAGCATGGAGCGAAACCACTTGAAATCAGCAGCCGTAGGTAATTGGTGCCTTGGAATCCTAAAATAATCAGCCGAAGAGATGGTGAGCCTGCTGCGTTTTGATTTCAGCCTTTTTCTGAGCGCTGGATGAGTTCCAGAGGACTGGAGAAGTGCTAATAATTATTAAAAAATAAAGGCGAGAGGGGTGACTTGGGTGAAGCCGGTTGGCGTGCTGGGGCGGGTGTCGAGCAGAGCGACGAGAAGCCAGATTTGCTGTTCTTTTAACTGAGGGTGACCAAAGGGGAGCGTTGTTTTGTGTCCTGAAAATGTGAGTTAGCTGGTTAGCTCTGAAACAGGGAACCGATACTTAAGAGGCGTCAACGAGGAATTTCCATGAGTCATTCGGAAATACCTGTAAGTTTTCTGTTGCCTTAAAGACTCAAAGCCCAACGGCTGGTGAGGGTCGAGTCGCGATTGTCCTCTGCTTGTACCAAATATGAGATCACAGAATCATAGAATGGCCTAAGCTGGAAGGGACCTTAGGGATCATTTTAATCCAGCCTCCGTGGCGCCAGGGACGCCACCTCTCGACTAGATCAGGCAACACATATGAAAATACATCAAATCAAGAAGCTTTAGTGGACTCAAGGGGCACACAAAATGTAGAGAGTTCCATCCAGTGTCTTGGGTGGACCTTCTCTACTTCCAAGCCCTTCGTCACCTAAGAATAAACATTTTTTTTTACTGTCAGAACAAGGACTCATGCTAAACTAGAATTATCTGCTCTCTGCAACTTAAGCTGAGTGTCCGTGAATTTGGAACACCTAAAAAGACGCACTCAGCGATGAGTAAGAGTAAAAGGGACATCAAAAGAAGAAAAGCAAAAAGAGGGAATGGGTAAAAGGAAAAATAAAGAAAGGTAAAACCTAATTTTTAGTCTCTTAATGTAGAATATATGAGAGGAGAAGAGAACAAAGTAGGATGGACAAGAAGTCAAGAGAACAGAAGTCAAGAGAATATGAGCCCTTTTGAGCAAAAACGGGTCTGTGTGCCCCTGGTGGGGGGAAAATACAGGGCTCCTCCTCCACCTGCTGTCTTCAGGACAAGGTTGGGTCTTTTTCCCTTTTCTTGGAGAAGATGCTTTACTCAGATGCAACGGGCTGACTGGCTGAGACTTCCAAGGCATTTTAAAATCAGGCGGGGTGATTCCGACATCCCTTTTGGCCTTAAATCTTTGAAGGCGATGCAAAGCGAGCCGTTGCCCTCGTGACATGAAGCCGGACAGGCTCCTGCTGGCACGATAAAAAAAACCATGATAATATGCCGAAGCCTGGAGGGAAGTTTCGTTTTCCTCAAAATGTCGCGTTCCCCGGAGCCGAGACCTGCTCCCCACGCCGGGAAGCACGGGATGGGTAGGAGAGTTCGCTTTACCGTGGGTAAAATCAAGTCTCGTTTTGTAATTTCGTATGCAAACTCGGGCTGTACGCCGGCAGAGATGACAGAGATGCCTTTTCCTCGCTGCTGATAACCAAGCCTTCCCGCCTGCTTTGGGATGAGACGACCTGCTTGAAGTCTGGGAAGTGGTAGAACGTGAAATCTGGTGCTTTCTTCCCCCTAAACGCTGGAGGTGCTTTTTGATTTGATAGCGGGAGCTCGGTAAAGTTCAGTCGGTTTTTCAGCAAAAAAAAATAAACCTCTGGCCTGGCGGGACTGCGGGTGGGGACAGGAGATGGGCTCGTCGTCCTCGTAACGACCCAGAAGGTGCCTTCACTGCCCTCCTTCCACGTGTAAACGCTTGGCTGGGCTTAAAGAGTGATTTTACTGAGTTGTTGCAGGATATTGGATTGTCAAATATATTCTTCTAGGTTATATATATGTAATATATTCTTCACTAGGTTGCTGGGTGGACTGGATGACCTTAACGTTTTTTCCAACCGGTACAACTTAGGATTCTCTCTGCCTGGTGCTGACTAGGAGGAAATGAAACTAATGCAATTAACGCTGACTGGATAATGTGGTTTACTATGTAATATATTCTTCACTAGGTTGCTGGGTGGACTGGGTGACCTTAGAGTTTTTTTCCAACCCGTACAACTTAGGATTCTCTCTACCTGATGCTGACTAGGAGGAAATTAAACTAATGCAATTAACGCTGACTGGATAATGTGGTTTACATCCCAGATTTGCAAGATCCAGGTTCAGAACCTTGCAGGAATCATGGAATTGCCCAGATACGTTCCCAAACTAACCGATCCCAGGTAAAGCTTGCTACAGGCTTTGCAGGTATTGCAGGGAGGCAGCTGACACCCTTCTTTGAAAGACCTGATGCAAATCTGCTCAGATTTACGCCTTGAGCAGGCTGTGGATCAGACTCTTTTCACCTCAGACCTCTTTATGAAGAACGGGAGTCCGTGGAGCAAAAGCTACCAGCCGCGTCTGCGGATTAAAATAAGTAGGAGACTAGAGGCAAGTGAGGTTTTTCATGTTGGGAATTTCTCCTTCCAAGAGACTGAAGGATGGGAACAACTTCTGGTGACCAGTCTCGTTGCCTTGGGTGCGTCTCAAGTCTTGCGGTTGTACATATTGATAAATAAATGCGTC
>NW_009718893.1:5868-7713 GCF_000703405.1 Apaloderma vittatum | reverse complement strand
GGGGTGCCACGAAAAGAGGAATCGCTCAGGGGAGAGTGGAACAGCCAAGGAGGTTGTTTTGAGCTCCCTTGGTGGCGTTAAGGTTTGAAACGTGAGAAAGTGAAGTCGAACGGAAAAGCAGCGAGAATGGAAGTGACCCCTGTTGAGGATGAACTTGAAGGTAGCGAGGGCAGACGCTCTTTTGGGGAGGGATATTTCCTTTCCTGAGTTAAGAAGTGAAAGCTGCAGCCCAAGCGTTGACCAGAAATACCTGAAGAGGATGACAGACAGATCGGGAGACAAAACAAAATTTGGAGAAACCCCGAGACGTCGCTGCTGCCCTGTGGGGTTGGATAAATCCCGTGTGGACGGAGAAGAAAGAGGAGGGAGCTGGGGCAACGTGAGATAAGAGAGACCGTCCCCGTATCGATGAGCGATCGCCCGTAGCGGGAGCTTTTGCTTCCCAGGAGGCTTCGTGTCTCCCCGCGCCGTTTCAGGTTCTGCGTTCTCGCAGCCGTTGCCTTTTCAGGAGGAAGGAGAGCTGTGTTTTTGGCAGTTTGTCACTCACTTCTACACCGAGGAAACGTGGTTTTTGCCACCATTTGTGCCTCAACTTCTGGACCTCTTTCTCAATAACCACCCTCCCGCTGTGCCTGACGATGTTCGAGCTCTTTGTTGAAACCTCGAGGGATTTCTGACAGGGATTCCCTGGACAATTTGGTTGTGTTATTTCCGGCTGAAGTAAAGCCCATTTGTTTTGAATATAACTTTGAGGGCAAATAATTCCCTGCGGTGGGGACGCAGGGGCTGCAGGTAAAAGCTCGCAGTGGTGGAGCTCCCGGTGTTGGGGCACATCTCTGGTTTTTGTGGAGGAGGAGTGATCTTTTTAAGGGAATTTAACAGATTTTTTTTTTCCCTAGGATTATCACCATGACTTTAGAAAATATTATGGTGGTACTAAGGAATAAATTAAATCGGATCAAGGCGCTGTGAGCCCCAAATCAGCCCTTTCTGTGTCCTGCTGCCGTTGCGCACAAAAGCGCAGACCCAAAAGCGTCTGGAGACGCTTTGGCCGCTTTCTGCGATGTAATTCAACGTTCAACTTTCTTCCACAGCGGGAAACCGCAGCATTTTGGGTGAGGGAGAGTGGAGAGAAGAGGCATCCTCTCCAAAGCCTGGCTTGCTGGGCGCTCCCCTCTCAGCCTTAAAACCTTCCAGAAGCTGCACCTTCGACGTGGATTTAGAAACCCATGATGGCTCCCTCCATGAGTAAGGCACTGGCGTCTTCTAACTTTGCCTTTTTTTCAGTTTGGGTGAATTCAAGACAAGGCAGGAAGCCCTCGGGGCGAGCTGTGCGCTGGTGGGCAAACACCTCGGCCTCTGGATGCGAAGCAGCGACGCTCCTCTGCTGCCCCCATCAAATATTGCTTTAGAAGCCCCTTTTTTTCCTTTTTTTTTTTGCGGAGTCGGTGATAAGCTGCCTCTTTTGCAGAAACAGCCTCTTTGCCACGCGTCGCCTTTGCCCCACAGTTTTGGGGGTTTTTCATCGCTCTGCTCGTGAAACCGAAATCTCCTTTACGGGCCTTTTTGCAAAGAGTATCTCGTTCTTTCCAGCTCGAGCCATCCCCAGGGACAGGAGAGCTGTCACCGAGGAAAAATCCTCGGCTGGAGGCACTATGGGACTTGTTGCACGAAGCTGCATTTGCTGGTGGCACGCTCGGTTTTTCTAGGAGGCTTTCGAAATTATCCCGTGTTGGGGGATAAATTGGAATTGGGGATTTTGGGCAGGCTCTGGGAGGAGTGGTAGGATTTGCTGCAAATGTGTTTGTTTTGTTTTTTTTTTTTCCCCCCCAAATATTTTCTTCG
>NW_009718893.1:1545-5837 GCF_000703405.1 Apaloderma vittatum | reverse complement strand
TTTTTCCCCCCAAATATCTTCTTAGAGTTTCTGAACCTCCTTAGAACCCTCCTGGATAAAATTCTCGCAAGAATGAGGGGAATGCGCTGCGAGTATGAAGAGATGAAAGGAATGAGAAAGGGTTTGGGAGTGCGAGGAGGTGCTTCCCACGACGTTAAATACCTGAACGGTGTCTAAATATTATAATTATTATTAAATATTATAAATATTATTAAGTGCTCTCATCTAGCCGTGGTTTATTGAACAAGAAATGTCCGTGCAAGTATCACAAGGTTATCATGGACTCAAAAATAAAATTGCAAGCAAATAAAATTGACTTAAACCCGAACTAAATGTTTGGTTTAGGAATGAGTTTTATTCTTTTCTTGCCCTTCGATCAGGAGCTCAACCTGAGCAACTCCAGTCGCTGATGAGCCTGAGCCAGAAAGGAGCTGTTGCCTGGCTCCTCAAATGTCCGTGCAAGTATCACAAGGTTATCATGGACTCAAAAATAAAATTGCAAGCAAATAAAATTGACTTAAACCCGAACTAAATGTTTGGTTTAGGAATGAGTTTTATTCTTTTCTTGCCCTTCGATCAGGAGCTCAACCTGAGCAACTCCAGTCGCTGATGAGCCTGAGCCAGAAAGGAGCTGTTGCCTGGCTCCTCGCCCTGTTTGCACGTCATCTAATTTTTAACTCGGGTCACAGGGTAGAGTTTTAAAGTTTGTGTAGTCAGTATCCACGCGGTGAGTAAGTTGTTCGCTAGGGAAACCTTTCTGGTCCTTTCAGAAGTTAGGAGGAAGTTTAGCAGGTCAATAATTTTTGATAGCCTGAAGCTGCCTGTTAGATGTCTGAGCTCCCTGGTGAAGATTTAAAGACCAGAAGTAACTACTCCAAGTAATTTTTACCTGGGAAGCGATACTGGTTGCGTTGTGGTTAGAGCCAGTTTTTCAGACTGGTTTTCCAAAAGCAAGATGTGAACTTTTTGTCAGACTTTGGACCTAGAGGGCTTGTTGAGGGTTGAAGAGGACCGGTAACCTTTGCGATGCAGTGAAAGGACGTTCTCTTGAGAATAGTTTTTCTGGTCTCCGAGCTGTTCCTGTTGAAAAATAGATGCAGCTTCCCCTGTGTTTGCGACAACGTGAATCGTCGCCAGGTGTTACAAACCGTTTATTTATTACGGGGCGACTTGGGTAATCCTGGAACTGGCCACGCTCGAGGAAGTAAAAGACTTAATCTGCCGCCGTTTTCGTTTGGAGGGAGTTCAGTTGGGAAAACAACGGCTTCCGAGGAAGTCATTCGTTCGTCGTGTTTGCTCTAACGACGGACTCGGTTAAACGAGGGCGGATGGATTTGCCGCGGAGCTGAATGCGTTTCAGCCGTTGAATGAAATTAGTTCATCAGTGGGAGAACCGAGCAAACCCTTTTCCAGCTTGTTGTTGTTAATGTCGTGATATCTGTGCCTGTCTGGATGATAAATATAATTGGTAACGTGACTAAGAAGCTGTTAGTGCCAGCGTCTGGACGATGCAGAATGAGGCTGTTCACAGCCGCGTTGAAGACAAATTTGATTTGTGTTCCCCGCGTGGTGTTTCTGGAGCTGAAACCAGACCCTTTGTTGTTGCCGACCGCTCTTTTATTCCTGCCGTCTCGTTTCCCAACCTGTTAAAATGCCCAAAATGATTACTTAGGAGAAGGAAAAGGGACCTGTACAGACATCTGCTCCCTGGAGTTTTGCAGGTGGTGAGCCAACCTTCTCTCTTCTGCCGACACGATAACATCCGTCCTTTCTTCTCGATTCTAAAATGCAATTTATTTGTGGTTCGTTTTGTTTTTTTTTTTTCCCCCACTGTTAATTTGATCTCGTGGTGTAACCAATCTGGGATCATTGCTGACCGCAGCTCGCTGTTTGATCTCTGAATTGATGCAGCTACCGGAGATCGGAAGGGACATCGAGATGAAAATGAAACTTTCCTTGCCCGTTCTTACATTTGTTTGTCGCGCTGTCTCTACAAGCAGGATCCTAAAGGGAGAAAGAGGAAAAGGGGCTTGATTTAGAGGTGTCGTAATTTAAAAGTCGTTTCAAAGCGCGCCTCGCCCTGTGCCCTCCCCGAGGCTTCCTGGTCCTGTTTGCTCTGGTGTTTCTAGTGAGACCAAAGCCTGACAGATCAACTTCTCCTTCTTCTTTCAGAATAAGGACGGTGGCGAACGTGAGAACAAGCAGCTCAGAGAAGATGAGGAAGAGGAGACAGTCAAACACAAGTAATTATTTATTTATTCCCACTCGTCTCCCGCTTGTGCGCGTTGCTCAGGTGCTGCTCTCGTGTTTGCTAATTAGGATCTTTCCTTGGCTTCTAATATGCAATTTATTTGGGTTTTGGTGTTTTTTTTTCCACGGTAAGTGATGTGGGAATAAAGAGGTAAAGCCTGGGGCTGGTGTGCCACCGCGTTTCTGAAGCTGGCAGGGGCAAGGAGCTGCAATCAGAGGGGTGTAGGGAGCGTTAAATTCAACAGCCATCGCTGCATCTCCGTCCCCTGCACGTGTGTCATTTAAAGTGTGGATTTATTTTATTTTATTTTATTTTTTTTTCCGCAAACGGAGGCCTGCAGGTTGCACGTGCGGCCCACCGCTGTTCTCTCTTGTCACCGGAAAATTTGAGCTCAGAATTAACCGAGGCTCCTGGCGGGACCAGCTGACGGTGCAGTTGGTTTCCTGCGGGTAAAAAAAACGCCGTCGGGTCTCCTTTGGAGGTGATGGGGGGTGGTTAAAATTTGCTTTGAAGGTGTGAGCTCTGTGACCTTTTCTCATCGCTTTACCGGCTGGAAACCTCCTCCGTGGGAGGTGTGCGTCAAGAAATGCTGCTGCAGCTGAGCCCGCGTGCTCTCGCTGAGAAAGGAGAGCAAAATCTTCACCGCTTTTTGGGACCGAAACAAAAATGCAGAATCCCTTCTTGCTAAAAAAAATGCAGAATCCCTTCTTGCTAAAACAAAAATGCAGAATCCCTTCTTGCTAAAACAGAAATGCAGAATCCCTTCTTGCTAAAACAAAAAGGCAGAATCCCTTCTTGCTAAAACAAAAATGCAGAATCCCTTCTTGCTAAAACCAAAATGCAGAATCCCTTCTTGCTAAAACAGAAATGCAGAATCCCTTCTTGCTAAAACAAAAAGGCAGAATCCCTTCTTGCTAAAACAAAAATGCAGAATCCCTTCTTGCTAAAACAAAAAGGCAGAATCCCTTCTTGCTAAGTGCCCGCCTGGATTTGGGGCCAGGAGACCCAGCACCGAGGCTGAACTTGGTTTGTAGGTTGGGTTTTGGGCCGGAATAAAAGCACGAGGTCTTGAGCTGAAGCTGAAACAGGAGCTGGAGGTTTCAGAAATGATGGTGAATAATGAATAAACGGCTCTTGCTTCCCAGTCCTGCCACTTGATACCCAGGCAGTGAGCCCAGGATGTCTTTAGCACCCGTGAGCTGGCATCGCTGGGTCAGCAGCCCCGCTCCCAAACTGGAATTGGTCCTCTCAATCTCTGAAAAAAAGAGTCCTTTTATTTTTCTTTTTCTTTCTTTTTTTTCTACTCTGACTTTCAGGCTACTTTTTAACCGAGCAGCCCGGAGCCTGTCGGAGGCGATTGCGGTTTCTCACGGAGCTTTTCACGTCGTCGCTGTTGATAAAGCAACTTTTTTTTTTTTTTTTTTTCCACTCGTGAGTTCTCATCCTGTCGCAGGTTCGGCCAAAAAAAAAGCTTTCCCCTTCAAAATGATGCCCTTGAAACTTCACCAAGGTTATGAGTAGAGAGCTGAGGTGTTGGACGGGAGCTCCCACCTCCAGCTCCGAAACTCCTGCACGAAACTCCCCACAGATGTGGCAGCTTTTGGGGTGGAAATTTTGCTTTCCCGATTAATTTTCCTGCAGGAGGCTGGAGCTCTCGGTCCTCCGATCCAAGTACCAGCACGTTTCGTCGGGATCTGAACGGAACTTTGCAAGGCAAATCATTCGAGCGAGCTCTGCTCTGTAGGCAAACTTGGCTTCTCAGCTTTTGCTTTACTTATCGAACGCCTGGGTATTTTTTCTCTTTTTTTTTGTTTCTGTTGCCGGAATCGGACGCGCGTTTTTCGCACGATCGAGGCGATAACATGATTTCGTCTTAGATTTTAGTTCCCCAATAGCTCAGCTGACCTTTTTTCAGCCCTTTGAAAAAGGAAACTGCTGCGCCCTAATGCCCCGGCAACAAAACAAACTGTGATAATCCTAAATTTGAGAAACGAGGCATCCTGGTGATGGAAATCTGGGACCTTCGCCCCAACCAACCGCC
>NW_009718893.1:0-1200 GCF_000703405.1 Apaloderma vittatum | reverse complement strand
AGGAAACAACTTACAGCCTGTGATTGGCTTTTACAAGGGACAGGGTGTGAGTGGACTTTGGCCCTTCCGCTCCATTCCTTCAGGGGAAAAAAATGAAGTTTTGGGGTTTTTTGGGCAAGCGCCGTGTGAAACCACAGCAGGCTGGAGCCCCAGCGAGGCGCTCCGCCGCGCCGCAGTTCCACAAGCCGAGCTCGTCAGGGCGTTGGAAGCGTAAATAAAAAGCCGAGGTGGGTCTCGGAGGGAGAGGGTGAGAAAAAAATCGTGTTTTCTGCCCTTCAGCTTCACTCAAAATAAAGCTCTGGCAAGCCACGACCCTTAGTCAGCCTTCAAAATTACGGCTCCGCTCACGGAGGTGAATTTCCGGGAGGAACTAGGGGAGGCTGGGGTTGGGCACCGCGATCTCTCCCCTCGCTGTCAGAAGAATGTCACGGGGCAGGTCAAACCCACTTTTTTTTGTTGTTTTTTTTTTTAATCTCTGCACTGAGTCTGCTCAGTGTTGGCTTTAGCTTAGCAAGGGTAAGTGCCGCTGAGGACGTGCTTCCTTATGTGCTGGAGTGTGGAGACCTTAGTGAAGAGTTTTTTAAAAAAAACCAAAAAGTGTAAAAAATATTTTTGATAATCTAAATGGGAGGTAGCAGCATTTGCTTGGAGGCTGAGCTCGGTGCACGCGGCATATTTGAGCGATGTTGGTGCTGGAGCCGGTCCAGGGAAGGACAGAGAAGCTGGGGAAGGGTCTGGAGTGATAGGACAAGAGGAAATGGGCTCAAGTTGCACCAGGGAAGGTTTAGGTTAGATTTTTGGAAAAAATTCCTTATGGAAAGAGCGATGAAGCACTGGAGCAGACTGCCCAGGGCAACGGTGGAGTCCCCATCCCTGGAGGCGTTCAAAAACCGTGTAGACGTGGCACTTGGGGACATGGTTTAGTGGTTGTGGTGGGGTTGGGTTGATGGTTGGACTTGGTCTTCGAGGTCTTTTCCAACCTTAATGATTCTATGACAACTCGACCTGTTACTGCTGGTGGCTTCTCCTCATGGACACTGTGCGATGAGCCGGGCTCCATCACCACCTCACACCTCCAGGGACCCAGAGCTTGTCCCCTCCATTGGCCCACGGCAGGAGGAGGTGGGCAGGGGCGGAGCTGGAGCCTCACACCCTTTTCTTGGCACCAGAGAATCACAGAATCACAGAATGGCTGAGGCT
>NW_009718892.1:0-15892 GCF_000703405.1 Apaloderma vittatum | reverse complement strand
TTATGAAAGTGCCGGGGCCTATTTACAGCAAGGTGTCCTGTGGGACCAGAGTTTAACATTTTCAGCCTGTCAGGAAATGGCAAAGGGAATTGCATTACTGCACGTATGCGTGTGTTCTGCAGAAGGGAAAGTTGGAAAAAGCTTTAAAGCTGTTTCAGGCTTCAAAAGAAAAGAATATATCAATAAATATAAACCAAGTGAGAAGATCATGCAAAAAAAATGCTGTGAAGGTGGCAGCTGCTTTGATACCTCAGGAGGGTTTCCACTGGTTCTCTCTGCTGAGAGCTGTGAGTAACTTGTGCAGGCCCAGCTGAGAGCTGGAGGCAGCACTGAGAGAACTGCTCGGCATCGGGAGACCTTACCTCGCTCCTGCAAAAAGTACCAGCTTGTCTCTGCCCAGTCCGTGCCCAAGGTTCAGGCTGTGGGGTAAGAACGGTGGTGGTGGGTGCTATTGTGAGTTGGTGAAGGTCCAGGCAGACCACTCGGACAGGAGTGTGTTTCTGTAGCTAAGACTGGCTCTGAGGTACTTTTGAGGAGCCCAGGGTGGCAGCAAGGATGCGAGGAACTCTGGCACACCATGTTTCCCTCCTGTTCTAAGACCTGTTAGCCTGGTACTCACCTAACAAGTCGAAAGCTACATTGCTTGGTGAATTCTAGGGGCAAATACCAGGGCTGGCTTCTTCATGGAAAGTATATGTTTATGGAATTTATTACAGTTGCTTTCCCTTCCTTCTTTCTCTGAATCCTCTTGTTATTTTATGCGCAAGTTCCACATTTTCATTTGTTTCTTTTCTAACCTGAAAGATGTTAGTCTACTTAATCTTCTCTGTTAGAGTCACATGCCATATATTTGGCCATCCTTGTTACTCTTCTGTTTGTGAATACTAGTGATCAGCTCAGAGTTCATCACTTCATACATAAAGCTGGGATTTTTTTTTTCCTCACTAGCATCAACTGACATGTTTAGTGCAGACAAACGAGAAGCAGCAAAAAAGCAACAGGAGTGGAGAAGTGCGGGAGGCTGCCTTCTGGGGGCAGTGTGTGTTCGTGTAATCACAGCTGCCATCCTATTTCTCAAGCGCAAACTGTGTGCTGCTCATTTCAAGAATTGCTCTTGCGCTGAGACTACCTTCCCGTCAGATCTAGTCAGGCTCTTTACACCTCCCGTACTCATTAACAGTGGGGCCATTACTTGAGTAATTAAGAAAATGCTTCCCCCAACAGTTTCCAGAGTTTTGTCTCTTTTTACGTTAGGTATCTTTTTTTCTCAATAGGTTAGCATGTCAGTATTTCCTTTACCACTCTCTCCTAGCAGATTGCTATTTGGAGGGACCCTACAGAGATACCCTTCGTGGAGGTTGGCCTTTCAGTAAAGGTTGTCTAGGCAAACTGGAAAAAACAGTGGTTAGAGGTTGTCCTGCCTGAATTTTGACACATGGCAGAAGCAAGTGGAACCTTCAGCCTGGAAAATTTTAATTCACTTCTCCTGGGTGCTGAAAGATGTGCTTCTGAGTCTTTGGTTTCTTCTGTGTTACAGTGTATGCAAACACAGTATAGCGTTATTGTCTGAAAAACACAAGAAATTAATTGAGATAGGTTGGTTTATTTGTTGTAGTACATCCTCAAGCTTAGAAAAGCGTTCCATCAGGACCTTTCTAAGATCATAGCTAGGCCAGTCAGATGTTAAATCTGCAGTTAATTTTCAGGAAAAAATACTTAAATTAATTGTGATGAGATTGTAGGGTAGGCTTCCACATATTCTCTTGAGTCTTTCCCCATTCTTTTTATGTGTAGTATTAAAATACTCTTTTAAATAGGTTCTTAGAAATTAAATCTGAAAATACATGCTTGGCTGTCTTGTATAAATCTGGTATTTTCCGCAACTATATTAATGGACATCTGTCAATTCTTTTTTAAAGAGTTAAAAATAACTGAGCGATGGAGATAATTCTCTAAGTGCCAAGAATCTTGTCAAACCTAGTAAACTGAATCTAAATGATGTTTTCAGGTTTCTCTATTGAGGTAAATGACACAGAAAAGAGAGAGAGAGAATTCTTCTGGTTCCTTTCTCTACATAGGGTTTTTTGCCTTAATTAGGAGTTCTGCCTATGTAATGATGTCCAGGCATGACTCATTATTGCAGGTCTCTTAGTATCTCATTTTATTGTTGTACATCACTGTGTAAATACTTGCTGACCTATGCAAATAAGTAGCCCATCTCAAAAGAGCTCTGTTTACCTTCAAGAAGGCACAGTAGCCATTCAGTAGAGGAAATGATTTATTATGAGAAGCAGGGTCACCTGCTTCAAGATCCTATTGTAAGGTTAGACTTTAACAAGCGAATAGTGGCAAATGAGCACAAAGAGGGTTTTACAGGCTCAGAGGACAAAAAAAGCAGAAGTTGTAATGTCAAGAGTAGGACAGAGCTGAAGTTGATTGAGAGGAGTATAGTTTTGCAGTGTGGGTTATTCATAGCCCCTTAAACTGCAAGTGTTTTCTTAGCTAATTAAACCACAGGATTAAATAGTCTAAAATGATTGTAGTGGATGTGGTTTTAATCGCTGGGCAGTCTAGAGATCTTGGCAGCTCGGGTCTTTGCACATGGGAAAGATTTATGTGTTCAGTTATGCAGCCATAGCCAGGGTTGCAGGTAAGTTACCTTTGCAGCACGTGTCCACCACCACGTTCGCAGTCAGGCGAGGCAGCAGCTGCCACTAGGAGTCTGTCAGCGGTGCCTTCTGGAGGACGTCTGAGTATCTCATATACCTGAATGGCGATCAAAACTCTTCGAGTGCAGCACGCAGCTCAGCCTCCTTTCTACTAACGTTTTTGACTATTAAGGAAAAAATTTGAAGCCATTTGGAATGGACCATCTTCCACGGTTTTGTGTACCGTGATCCCTCATGACACTCCCTTTTCACTGCCATCTGTAGGACTTGAGAGGTCGCCATACTGATGTTTGTTATATAACACTAAATTGTGTTGGCAATGGATTGCTATGTCTTCCACAGTGGCCTCTTTTTCTTTGAGTTAGAAGTAGTAGGACTGTTCGTGAAACATTTTCTCTTCCTCACCTTCCACTGAGATGACCTACATCTGCTTCAAGTGTATATAGGTGGTGTATTTTTCTGTAGAATCATGGAATGGTTAATGTTGGAAGGGACCTTGAAGATCATCTAGTTCCAACCCTCCTGCTATGGGCAGGGACACCTCTCCCACTAGACCAGGTTGCTCAAAGCCTCATTCAACCTGGCCTTGTACACTTCCATGGATGAGGCATCCACAGCCTCCTTGGGCAACCTGTTCCAGTGCTTCGCCACTCTCATGGTGAAGAATTTTTTCCTTGTATCTAATCTAAATCTACCGTCTTGCAGTTTCAGGCCACTGCCCCTTGTCCTATCACTACAGGCTCCCATAAAAAGCCCTTCTCCAGCTTTCCTGCAGGCCCCTTTCATGTATTGGAAGGCTGCTATTAGGTCACTCTTCTCTTCTCCAAGCTGAGTAACCCCAGCTCCCTCAGCTTGTCCTCACAGCAGAAGTTCTCCAGCCCTCTAATCATCTTTGTGGCTCTCCTCCGGACCCGCTACAGCAGATCCATGTCCTTTTTGTACTGTGGGCTCCAGAACTGAACATAGTACTCCAGGTGGGGTCTCACCAGAGCAGAGTAGAGGGGAAGTATTACCTCCCTGGACCTGCTGGTCACACTCCTTTTGATGGAGCCCAGGACATGGTTCGCTTTTTGGGCTGCAAGTGCACACTGCCAGCTCATGTTGAGCCTCTTGTCAACTAACACACCCAAGTCCTTCTCCTCAGGGCTGCTCCCAATCTGCTCTCCACCCAGCCTATACTTGTGCTTGGGATTGCCTGGATGCAGGTGCAGGATCTTATACTTGGCCCTGTTGAACTTAATGAGGTTGGCATGGGCCCACCTCTCAATCCTGTCAAGGTCCCTTGGATGGCATACCTTCTCTCCAGCGTGTCAACTGCTCCACAGAGTTTGGTGTCATCAGCAAACTTGCTGAGGGTGCACTCTATCCCACTGTCCATTTCACCTATAAAGGTGTTAAACAACATTGGTCTCAGTACCAATCCTTGCAGGACACTACTCATCACTGGTCTCCACTTGGACATTGAGCCGTTGATCGCAACTCTTGGAGTGTGACCATCCAGCTGATTCCTTATCTATGGAGTGGTCCACCCATCAAAGCCAGTTTAGAAATCAAGACGTTACGTGGGACAGTGTCAAATGCTTTGCACAAGTTCAGGTAGATGACATCAGTTGCACTTCCCTTATCCACTAGTGGTGTAATACCATTGTAGAAGGCCGCCAAGTTTGTCAGGCACGATTTGCCTTTAGTGAAGCCATGTTGGCTGCCACGAATCACCTCCTCTATATCCATGTGCCCTAGCAGCTTTTCCAGTAGGATCTGCTCCATTATCTTGCCAGGCACAGAGGTGAGTTCCCCGGATCTTTCTTTTTCCCCTTTTTGAAGATGGGGGTTATGTTTCCTCTTTTACAGTCAGTGGAAACCTCTCCAGACTGCCACGATTTCTCGAATACGATGGAAAGTGGCTTAATGATTTCGTCTGCCAGTTCTTTAAGGACCCGTGGATGGATCTTGTCAGGTCCCATGGACTTGTGCACCTTCAGGTTCTTTAGGTGGTTCTGAACCTGGTCTTCACTCACAGCGGAGAGTTCTTCAGTACCTCAGTCTCTGCCTATCCTCTCTGCAACTGGGACAGTGTAGCTGGAGCCCTTGCGAGTGAAGATTGAGGCAAAAAAGTCATTGAGTACATCAGTTCTTTCAATATCCTGCATGCCCAGCTCCCCTATTTCCTTCCGAAGTGGTCTTACATTTTCCCTAGTCTTCCTTTTGTTGCTGGCATACCTACAGAAGCCTTTCTTATTGTCCATGACATCCCTAGCCAGAGTTAATTCCAACAAGGCTTTAGCTTTCCTAACTCGGTCAACTTCTCTGTAATCCTCCCAGGTTGCCTGTCCTCTCTTCCATGCCCTATAGGCTACTTTTTTTTCATTTTAGAGTGTCCGGGAGCTTCTTGTTCATCCATGTAGTGTTTTTACCAGCCTTCCTCTTTGCTGGAATGCATAGCTCTTGGCTTGAAGGAGGTGATCCTTGAATATTAACCAGCTTTCCTGGGCCCTTCTTCCCTCCAGGACTTTATCCCATGGAATTCCACTGAGCAGATCCCTGAGGCCGTCAAAGTCAGTTCTCCTGAAATCCAGGGTCGTGAGCTTACTGCTCTTCTTTCTCACTGCCCTAAAGATCCTGAACTCCACCATTTTGTGGTTGCTGAAGTCAACGCTGCCCCTGAGCTGCACGCTCCCCACGAGCCCCACCTTGTTGGTAAGAACAAGGTTGAACAAAGCACCTCTTCTTGTAGGCTCCTCTACCATTTGGAGAAGGAAGTTGTCATTGATGCATTCCAGGAACATCCTGGATTGCTAATGCCTTGCTGTGTTGTCACTCCAAAAGGTATCAGGATGGTTGAAGTGCCCCATTAGAACCAGGGCTTGTGAAGGTGAGGCCGCTTCTATCTGAGAGCCTCATCCCATTGATCATGCTGGTCAGGTGGCCTGTAGCAGATGCCCATTACAACGTCACTTGCCCAGGACTTCCCTTTAATCCTGACCCATAAAGTCTCAGTCATTTCCTTATCCATCCCCAAACAGAGCTCTGTGGACTCTGACCTCTCACTGCTGCCTCTCAGATCTTTACTATTACACAACTCCACCTATGCATCATGGGCTGGCCTTCATGGACTAAGTACTTAGCAGTGCTTCTCTTTCCTCTAAGTTGTGCTGGATGGACTCATATGGGGATGGCTCCTCACAAACATCATTCCCAAAGGGCATGTGTGCTTCCAAGGTGGTGCTGAAAGTTGCAGGCAAGTCCTGAATGTCCCTTGTCCTCTGCTTCTGACCCTAAAACAGTTCCAGAAGCAACTCACATGGATAGGGTTGCACACAAGCCAGCATGTGCAGGATGTTGCTGACTGTCAGCCTGCGTTGGCATTTGAAGAAGTTATGGTGGAAACTTGAATTCTGAATGTTCTTATTGCTGGGCCTTGCATTTGTACTAGCCTAAGGCTAGAGGAACCAAGTGTTGTGTGTTTGAGTAAAACATTATGCTAAAATGGTGGGATGGTAGACTTTGGGCAACCAGAAACCATTGGTGGTAAGTATCCTTTTCCTTTAGGGCAACACTTGCTATTGTACTGGCTATTTACTGGTTAGTTACTTCGTAACAAAGTTACAGCTTGGGAAAGGCATTTCAAACACAGGGGGCTAGATCCTAGTCTCTGGCAAACAGAGAAATTTCTGTGAGGTTTGACCTGTTAGCAGGTGGACAGAGCTGAACATATAACAAAGTGTGCATAAAATCTGTAAGAAGGCCACTGCATCTTTAAATCAGCTGGGTGGCAATCATAGCTCAAGTCTGCATCCATTAAAATGTTTCATATACAGACAAGAACAAACTTAACTCATAATAAAGCCAGTCCGTTGTCAGTGGTATTGGACAAGTCACATGTGCCTCAAAAACTGGTGATCTAGGCAGCCACCTTTCTAATATCAGTCTTAGTAAATATGCTTTAGAAAATGCTAAAGAAATTGTTTTTGTCACCAAGATATGCATACCATCCCAAGGGAACAAGAGGATCATACCCTCTAGACAAAAGGACGAAGATATAGATTGAAATAAACAGGCAAGATTTAGGTCTTGAGAGCATGTAAGATGTTGATTAAAAAAATATGGGCATGATATGAAGCAAGAGAAATGGAATCATATGGGAGCTCCAACAGTTTTGTGTGTGCCTGTAAAACTTCTGACTTTTATTCTGTAATGGTATTTCTAGTGACATGCAACACAAGCAAGTTTTTAACTCCTCTGTTCTTCCTTGCCAACGGGGAGAATGAGCTAGGAATAGAATTTTCAAGTCCTCAGCTGGCATCATTCATTTCTCAAATGAATTAGCTCAGCTCCTGGGCCAACACTATACCAGCCTTGGTCTTGGGACCTTCCAGTGGAGTCAGGAACAGTCTGGACTGTGCTTTCACCTACCTCCATGCCTGCATAAGAGCAGAAACAGATGCCAAAGCTGAGGTAGATGTTAGTTCTGTAGATTTCATTTACAGCCAGCAGGTGTGATTTCCAGGGGGATCTCATTCTTCCTTTGAGAACAGGAGCCCAGTGATACAGCTACATGGGATTGCAGAGTCCATGTCCTCTACCAAACTGACTCAGAGCCAGAAGCTAAATGAAGTTTAGCCCATAATTGTATCCATAGCATTTATTTTCTCATGTAAACATAAAATGTTTTGTCACTCACTCTCCAGTGCACCCACGAGCCTATCCTGCTTTGCAGTAGGGAGCTCACTCTAAGTCTGTTCCTCTCCATCGTCTCTGGATCCTTGGCCTTTACATATTCTGACTTTTTGTTTGTCTTGGAATATATATGTAAAACCACCTTTCATCTTTCCTTGCACAGTTTATGGTATCTCTCTGCTTTTTTTCCTGTTTATGGGACTGTAGTACATGCACACACATAGGCTACGCACCATCCAGTTGCATGTACGCATGCACCCCTCAGCATGAGTCACCTTACCCACACCTTCATGACCAGAAACACAGTTCTGCTTCATGCACTTGCACGCAATTCTGTGATTTGGAAGCATTCAGGAAACAAACAGCCGTGAGTTAGCGTCTTATTTTGCTGCCTTGATACATTTTTTGCTAGTACTTTTCGAATGTAACATAAGGTCATTAAACATGGAAATAATACCCTCCTCTGCAGTGTAGACATTGCTTTACCTACTTTGTCAGCTTCTGAATGTACAAATATTTGTATTTCCACACAGTCAGGTGTATTTGCCTCCTGCCCTTCAAAGGCAGGAAGTCTGTGTCACTGCAGACTCACAATGGTGGATTCTTAATGGGGATCCCAACCCAAACTGACAGATCTTGGGTGTAATTTTTTTAACCTGTCAAGAACCATCCTTTTTTCTTTTGCATTTTATTTTTGTTAACAAGATACAAGGAACAAAGTACACTCGGAAGGAGGCACAGAAAGCAGTAATATTCCCAGCCACTCCACAGAAAAGCGTCACACGAGTGTAACAAAGGTTTAGTGAGTTTTCAATTATGAATGGCACTCCATGCTGAAGGCACAGTTTTGGGGAGAAATTTGATGAGAGCTGCACATTTAATTCAGAGTGGCACCACTGCATTACCTTCATCCAAAATCAAGATCAATAGGAAAGCATCTGTATGTGCTTATGTTGGAGGAGCGACCCAAATTCTGCCTTTCTGTGGCGGCTGCACTCCCGTGAGGTCACACGAAAGTCATTGTCCCGCTCTCCACCTCATTTCTCTCATTGTAAAACATTATTTACTTCACTTATTCCCACAGGTTTTGTGGCTGTTATTGGGGAGTGTAAATCACTGTTTTACTGTTGCTCTGGCTGGGAAATGGGGCCCATCTTTCTCATTGTGTGTTCTCTGTTTATCACACGCAGGCAAGACTGAACCCTGGAGAAACTGGAGAGTCCAACTGCTGGGTGGAGGTTTCACCGTGGTTCCCAAATACCCTCTTGCTGCTCTTGTTGGCTCTGGCTGAGTTTGTAAACACTCAAAGGCCTTCTTTGGATTGTTCCTTGGAGCCAGATTTTCTTTTGATGTTAAACAGGATGTGTGTGTTAATTAATTTATTTTACTCAGGGTAGGAAATTGCTGCCAATGTTCTTTAAGAGTCCTGTGAGCCATCTCTCCCCTCACATAAACATTCAGGCAATTTTGGTTAAAGTGTTTATTTTTTTTAACTATGCATAAATGCTAATCTGGCTGTTTTACAGTGGAGAGGTTTTACAGGCTGCTTTAAAAATGTCAAGGTCATGTTTAAACAGTTACTGTTTAAACGGAGGAGATGAAGCACTGGACCAAGAGGATTCACAGATGAAAAAATGAAGAGCAGTATTTTCTGCTAACAGGTGTTCTTTGAGAGTTTAGTGCTGGTGAAAGTGATGGTGAAATACTTTGGACACCGATTGCTTCTGCATCTACTCCTTTGTACTTGTACTATGGACTTTGTTAGTGAAAATACACCCTTCCTGCCTGAGTCCCAAATTGAAAGGAATTCTGCCTGGTGATGACAGGAAAGCGCAGGCTCTGTAAACGCTGATTTCCTGAGACTGCCAGGAGGGGCCAGTTTATGCCAATTATGGCAGTGACATCTGTGATGTGGAAGTATACTACTTCATAGTTTATAATGGTCCAGGAGGCTGTGATGATTAAAAATTGCTTATTAGGTCTCCCAGATTTAGAGTAATCTCTCAAGAGACAAAGGATGGAGAATCCCAGTGCTGGATGATTCTGCCATTTTGCATATTATAATGCTGCACAGGATGCTTCTTCTCAAAACCCAAAACTTCCAAACTGGAAGTTTTACAAAAATAATCAAGTACATGGAGTACTACTGTTATAGTTAAGTTGGAAGAAAGCAAAACCCTGTAATTTTAAAATAACTTTATCTTTTTCTGTTTGCATTAAACACTTCTGGTCATGGTTTGATATTTAATTGGTAGGGTGTTATGATTTGAGAGCTGATGCGGTTCAAACTGATCAGTCTGTCACATGCTACCAGAAGTGCACAGTATTTTACCAAAGAAGACCAGACAGATGCCTTGTTCTGAAGTGACTGCGGTTTGAGACTGATCTTTCAAGATGTTCTATGTCAGCAGATTCCCCAAGAGAATAATTTGGTGTCTTTGTCATCTGAAGTGTTTCCATAAACTTCAGTGTAGGTTTCATGTCTAGCACTCTTATTCTAGGACAATAATCCATAGCCATTTAAATCAAAACTAACTGAGAACTTAATGGAAAAAGTTTACTGTCTCCCCCAGGACTGTGCCATAAATTCAGCTGAGTTGACAAGAGGAGAGAATTGCAAGATGGATAGAGATATATGAAGTTCATCTTTAATTTTAATTGAATTCAGTTAGAGCTAGTAATGGCCAAATGTTATGATGACTTTGGTGGTGAGAGTCTAATTGGAGGTTTTCCCAGGGATCTGTGCCCCACAAAGAAACAAAATTTGTTGTGGCTGGTACTGAATTTAAGTCTTTTTAGCAGTAACAGTAGACAACAGCAACTGATCCACAGAAACAAAACTGCTCATTTCTCTTTCCTTTTGGTTATGGGTGACCCAGAGCAAGGAGGGAGGTACTTGTTCATATTCTGCTCAACACTGTGAAAGGCAGCATTCAGTTCATGAGGACTGTCCATCCATCATCTTGTTTGCAGTAGACCTTGTTTAAAAAAAGTGGGTGACCCCACCCCAGGATGTAGCATGAGTTTTGAGTATTCATTCAGTAATCAATACCATTCAGTGCAGTGTATGTGTAATGCCATACAATATCTTAAGTTGGTGGTGGCATCCAGGATATAGGAAGAAATCTGTATTCACCCTTTATGTAACAGTCATTGAGTCACGCAACCTTGTTTAAACAAACACTGTGAATCTTAAAATAGCCCCTGGACTTTCCACTTCGATGGCCATATTCAAATGAATGTTCAAGATGTTTCCCCACTATCGTATACCCACACACTAACCCCTCAGTGACAGCAGAGCTGTCTAGAGACAGAATTAAGCTACACTCAGCACTGGACACAATGATCTGCTCACTGGCTCTGGTGGAGCAAGAGAATCAGCTTTTCTGTCATCCAACCACCAAGGTAGGCAACAGACATGAAACATTCTGAGGCTAAGTGCATCTGAGGGTGATTTTAGGATAACAACTATTGTTACTGGATAATTATTAGAAGAATTCATGGAACATGACCTTGTTGCCATATAAATGCTGGGAAACCCTGCTCTTCACCTGATTAACAATTGATATTGGCCAGTTTCAAGAAAATAGGAATGAAAACTTGAAATTCTTTGAATGCAATATTATTAATATTGTTACAGATACAGAACTAGAGAAAAATATTCTTACTGCTCAGAACATTTGTCTGATTTCTGTAATCCTTTCTGGTGTTTTTATAGGGTCTTATTGATGCATTTTGAAGGATAGTTTCGATACAATAAAAGCGTAAATATTTTGTGGAACTAATCAGTCAAGAGAGCAGCCAGCACACATTTCAGCTCAGCACTCAGCAATAGTTTAGTGGTGTCTCTCTAGCCAAGAAAGCTTTGAAGAGGAGGCTGGAAAGGCCACTTTTCTGGAGCGCACTCCATTTCTAACCTAGACGTCAGGCTGGTGTTGGAGGTACTTGGACTTTCATGACATGAGAAACATAAAATAAGGCTGCTGCAGCCCCTTCTGTATGGGTCTGAGAGTGAAGCAGTCAGCTCTTTAAGACTGCCCATGTGTTATCTTCCACCAGGCTTTGCCTGTATTGTGCACTTGTGCAGGAATCCAGAACAGGCTGTGATATCGGTCAATAAATCTCTTCAAAGGTGGGATAAGGCTTCAGAGAAAAGACCACGGAGTGAATTTATGGCCGCTAAACGAGCTGAATGTGTATCAAATGCTTCTCTTTCCTAGCTGGGGACCTAACCTGTGCTTCTGAAAACGAAAGCTGCAAGCACTTCAAGCTGAGAGCACCTCATGTCTAAGTGTCTTGCAAAAGTCCCAGTGAAAGGCATGTATCCCGACGAGTCACTGGGGGAGCTGGTGAACTAGGTAAGCTGCCAGCAGGAACACCGGGGCACTGAGACCCTGCCAGACCAGACCACAGCTGCCCCCTCCTTTGTCTGAACTCCCCTGGCGGCAGTGACCCACAGCACTGAAGAGCAGAGATGTATAGAACAGGGCTGTCCATTTGAACATACCTACTGACCCTGTCTTGTAACAGGAGAGAGCACTCAGTGGCATTAAAATAGAACAAATTTGCAATGATATCAGGTTATATGTTTTATGAGCCATGTAATTAACATGCGACACTCAGTGCCATGGGATATTATTGACTTAAATAGCTTAGTAAGTATCAAAAAGGATTAGGCCTTGACATGAAACAGAATAGCATATGCACTGACACAAGCTAGGATCAAAATTACAAGGGCTACCAATCCTTGTGCTTCAGGGCACATTTTGATCATCAGCTTGGGGTCAGGAAGAAAGCCACTCTCTAATCGAGCAGTGCGCAGTATGCGTGTGGGATATAGTCACATGGGTCTCTTTATTGGCCTGTTTTGATTCCTTTCCCTTCTCCTTCTCTGTCTTCTTTTCATCCCTTCCTGTTCCCCCTCCCTTGCGTTTATCGTCTGGAATAGGTCACCACTGAAGACAAGACACTAAAGTAGATGGATGACTGAATAGTCCGTACTAATAGCGTAATTTAATGTTTGCTTCTCTCCAGAACTCTAACGTTTATTTCAAATATAAATTTTATATTCACTTGCTAAAAAGCTCCTCTCTTTCCAACCTTCCTTCTAAGCATGTTACTTTTTATTTTTATCAGCTACACCTACAAATCCACTTAGGTTCATTTGAATCATGATTTTTTAGAGGTAAGTAACATCAGTTTGGGAGAAGGAAGAGAACAACCAGGTACATTAAAGGAACCTAATTTTTCTGGTTCTGCTTAAATCAAAGAATTTTTGAGACGTGTTGTATAGCCAACATGAATAATCACCTATGAAAATGAGTGGGTTTTTTCTGTGTAAATGGCAGTAAGTCTGTGGACAGTTATGATAAAATGATGCTTGATTTAGGTTACCCTTTGCATTTTTCTTTGTAGATTCTGAAGCAAAATAATTGTTAAGAATTTTAACTCTTTTCCTCACTTTCAGCTGCCAAAAAAAAATCTCATTTTAAGACGATGCACTATTTCACACAATTCTACAGGTTTGAGTGTTTGTTTGTATTTTAACTTGTTACTATACTGAAGTAGTGCCAGTAAGCCCCATGTAAGAGCAAGGCAGGTTGAATTTTATGTCCTGTAAATGTCTGGAGTTCCTCACTCTAAATAGACAGGCTGGACAGCAGAGGCATAGAGAAGAAAATTACTTGATTCTCTGTAGGACCCCAAGAAAACCAGAGAATTGTCTATTTAAAAAATATGCCTGCTCATTTCGTTCGTTGCCTTCACCCTCCCAGACTGACTCCACCCATTCTTACCCTTCCCAGGTCCTTTTTTGTTAACACCCTTTCTTCATATCTGGCACTAGCCAGCACTGCCCTGCACAGTGCACTGACACATGCCGTCCTTTGGCTTATTCAGCCTTGCTGGAAAGATGCTATCATGCAACTTCTCCAGCACCCTTCCCATTTTCCATGGTGACTTGAATTCCAGTTACTTTCTGTGAAGTCATTTTTTAGTCCTTCGCTCTGCTTCCAACGTTCTTGTATAGTTGCCTTCCCACAGACATTCTTCAATGTGCCAAAACTGACCTTAGCCTCCATGGACAGATGGGGCCTGATCCAAAGTCCAATAACAATTGGAGGAGATGTCCATTTGGGCTTTGCATTAAAGCCTCCATTAAAATCATATTAATCCCTGACAGTTCAGTGTACTGTATAAGCCAACCTGTGCTACTTCAAAAGACAGAGACCAAAACTGCGACTCTGCTAACGTGAAATCTGCAGCTGGCTAATACTAAAAGCATGGCATCACTTCCAGATTTCAGTCCTGTGTAACTGAGGTCACTTGACTGTTCGTTATCTGAATCTCCCATTACTAGCACACAGGGTCTCTCAAAACCAGTTCTCACAGCCCAGATATTTTCTGGTCCCTACCACACTATTCTGACCAGGCACCATTCAAGATTCACCTCTGTCTGCAGTTTCACTCTCAGTACAAGTAGACAGCTATGTCAGCCGGAACATCAATATTTCTTTCTGTTGACACAATACTCTCTCATCCATATTGCCACCCCTCCTCCTGCTTCATTTTGTCGACATTGCTTTTGAAAACTCTCCTCCCATAATTTAGTCTCCCACTCAGTACTTGGTTTAATCAAGTCTCTCACTCAATTTATATCCCACTTCTCGCTTAAGACAAGTTTCTCAGTTAGCAATCTGTTTCTGTAGCACTTGCTACGCTTAACACATGGTTAGCTTTTCTTTCCACACTTGCTTCTCTGCTCCCCCTTCTGATTTCTAGACCTCACTTTTCCTCGTAACAACTGAAGATGAGAAACTTCCTCTTTGGTTTCTCTCTTTTTATGTTCCTCATGTATTTTTATGAGACATGGGCTTCTTAAATATCATGGGGTGCGTTATGGAGAGCCCAGAGCAGTCTCCGAGTGCAGTTTCTAACTGCAGAATCTCACTGAGTTTAATACATGGCTTTAGATAAATGTCTCCTATTGCTGTATTTCTTTGTCATGGCATGTACCCCTTTCCATCTTCATAATATTTTCTTGGTTTGTAGGAACACAGGACAAATGCACAAAAGTTAGGTTCTCTCCTTCTGGCTGCTCCTTCAGCACCGTGTGCTAAAATCTTGTCTTACACATCCACTCTCAGTTCTTGTTTTGAGGAACAAAGAGCAGAACAGAACCCTGTTCCAGTTGCTCCATGCGTTTTAACACAGAAGACTGGTTTGCATATACCTTGACTACATTGCCTAGTGCATCCGCGGCACAAACTTAACAGCTCACCTTTCCTGCGCAAAGAACATCTAATGGCGTTTTGGATGGTGGAAGTGCCCTGCAGATTGCCTGTCAGCCACAGTGCCCACCACCGCATCTAGAATCTTCCATTTGTTACGAGTTACTCCCAGCCAATTCCCCCAGTACAGACTGTGGGTTGTCAGACTGCTTTCTTCCTCCTCGGTAACTCTTCTAGCTGTTAGAGAAACTGGTGGACCACCAAACAAGGCTGTTGGAGCAGTTTTAGCTCAGCAGGAGGCAGATTCACTGATTGGCACCTGTTGGACAGATGATTTGTAGGTTCTCTGAATTATTCTGCTGGGTCAGCACATTTCCAGGTTTAAATGCTGGCATGGTGTAAGATGCAGAATGCTGTTGTTTCATAATCACCTTCTAGAAGTATTGCTTTGTTGTAACGCTACTGTTATGTTGTCCTACTTTTGCTATCTACTTTCTGCATAGGCTGGGTGAATTTTTGCTCACTGCATCACTTACATGTAGACTTTGCAGTGCTGGGCTGGCTGCGTTTAACCTGGAGACAGGGAGTGGGGGGTTATGCTGGTGACTGCTGTCACTGCTTTTCATGTGATTTAATAACATGATGATTTCGTACTCCAGTCACAGAGCAGTAATGCACGGTATTTATACAGCACTTCTCATTTTTTCAGATTAGTTTAATACTGCTCCTGGTTTGTGGTAGGCTCATCTGTCTCCCTGTATGTTCTTAACACAGCTTGCACTCCCGGTCGTGCAGGAGAGGGCCAGAGCAGTCCTTCCCTCTCTGGCTGGATCAGAGACTGCCCTATATAAATCTGCATATTAAGCAGATTTGGCAATTGTTCAGATAGAGACAGAGTCACTTAAGTAAGAGGTGAAAATAAACTTGCTTATAAAGGCACTGCAGGCAGCACTCTCAGATGGTGTGCTATTCAGGGACGGAACAGAGGCTAGTTTGTTTTCTTTTGCAGTTGAAGACTGATGATTTCTGTTTGTCTTCTGCGTCCAAGCCCCATCACCACAAACCACACGTGTGTGCGAATGCCAGGTCTCATTCGTTAGCAGTTTCAAGACATTTCCCGAGTTACCGCTCTACCTTTGCACCAGATGGTTCGTTTCCTCGGGGACTCCCACACGCACCCCCCAAGGTCGGGCAGCCTGACGGGCCCAACTTTGAGAGATGGATCAGGAGGAGGAGGAGGAGGAGGGCTTGAGGCTCCGCTTCCCCCTCTCGCTGGGGGCAACGCAGCTCGGCGGGTCCCCTGCGGCAGCCTCAGAG
>NW_009718891.1:0-48611 GCF_000703405.1 Apaloderma vittatum | reverse complement strand
CATTCACCAGAGGGCCTACATTGCCTCTAGTCTTAGTTTTGTCGGCAATACATTTGAAGAAGCCCTTTCTGTTGTCCTTGACCTCCCTCGCAAGTCTTAATTCCAAGGAGGCCTTAGCTCTTCTAATTGCCTCCCTACATTCTCTGACAGCAGTTCTATGTTCCACCCAAGTGGCCAGCCCTTCCTTCCACAATTTATAGACCCTCCCCTTCCACCAAAGTCTGCCCAGCACATCCCTGGTTAACCATGCAGGTCTCCTGGATCTCTTTCTTGATTTCCTACCTGTTGGGATGCACTGATCCTGAGCCTGGAAGAAGTGGTCCTTGAGTACTGACCAACTCTCTTGGGCCCCTTTACTTTCCAGTTCCCTGTCCCATGGGGTATGCCCTAGCAATTGCTTGAAAAGGCCAAAGTTGGCCCTGCTGAAGTCCAGAGTTGTGATCCTGCTTAGTATTCTGTTTCTACCACACAAGATCCTGAACTCTACCACCTCATGGTCACTGCAGCCAAGATTGCCCTCAACCTTCACTGCTTCAACCAGACCTTCCTTGTTGGTGAGCACAAGGTCCAGCAGTGCTTCTCTCCTGGTCGGTTCATTCACCATTTGCATCAAAAAATTATCCTCCTTGCACTGGAGGAACCTCCTGGACTGAGGACGGCTGGCTGTGTAGGCCTTCCATTAAATATCTAGGTAGCTGAAATCCCCCATGAGAACCAGGGCCCACAGTCGAGAGGCTACTGACAGCTGCCTGTAAAAGGCCTCATCAGCTTCCTCATCCTGATCAGGTGGTCTGTAATAGACACCCACCACAGTATCACCTGTGCTAGCCTCCCCCTTAATTCTTACCCACAAACTCTCGACTTGCTCCTCACCCGCCCCTGGATGGATTTCAGTACATTCCAGTTGCTGTCTCACATAAAGAGCAACTCCACCACCTCGCCTTGTTGGCCTGTCTTTCCTAAAAAGGACAGAGCCATCAAGGCCCACATTCCAGTTGTGTGAGTTGTCCAACCACGTCTCTGTAATCGCAATGAGATTGTAGTTCTCCAACTGCACACAGATTTCTAATTCCCTCTGCTTATTCCCCATGCTTCTTGCATTGGTATACAGACACTTAAGAGACTTAATTGAGAAGCATCCATTACCTTTGTTTGTGCCATCCATGTTGGAGTGGATGCACTTAAGCAGGGTCATTGTTTTGACATCTAACCCTGGGATACTTCCCCCTGGCTCTTCTCTAGCAAGCCAGGTTTTATCCCTTTCCCCCCTCCAACCTAGTTTAAAGCCCTATCGATTAATCCTGCCAACTCACCAGCAAGAATTCTCCTCCCTCTCTGAGACAGCCCCACTCCATCTATATCTCTCACGCCCGGTGCTGCGTAAACTTCCCCATGATCATGAAACCCAAAATGCTGCTGTCAGCACCAGTCTTTAAGCCATGCATTAACTGCATGTACTTTTCTGTCCCTTTCAGTATTCTTGCCTCCTACTGGAGGGATAGAAGAGAAAACTACCTGTGCCCCCGATCCTTTGACAAGCTGGCCTAGTGACTCAAAGTCCTTTTTAATTCTCTCAGTACTCCTTTTATTGACCTCATCACTGCCAATCTGGACAACTAGCAATGGATAGCAATCAGCAGGATGCACCAGACCAGGGAGTTTTTTGGTAATGTCTCTCATCTGAGCTCCAGGGAGGCAACAGACTTCCCTGTGGGCTGTGTCCAGGAGGCAGATGGGACCCTCCGTTCCCCTCAGAATGGATTCGCCAATGACAACTACTCTTATTTTTTGTTGGACTAGTCCTGATGCATGAGGCTGACTCGCTCACCGTAGTCAACCCCATGGGTGCACATCCATCCACCTCTTCACTTCCTTGGCTCTCCTGTTCCAGAGCCCCATACTTGTTCTGCAGAGGTAACTGGGCAGGTGAGGGAGGCCGGGCAGGAACTCACCTACCTCTCTGAGCCAGGACCCGTTTCCGTTCCCCTCCATCTCTTAGATCCCCTCCTTTGACCTGATGGCCAGAGGGGAGGGGATCCCCTGCTGCGTGTGGAGCTTGCTGTGTGTGCATTAGGGAGTGGCTCCACCAATCTATAAAATAATATTTTGGTAACTAGTGAGTAAACAGTCTTAAACTTCCATGAGAAGTTATTTAAATCAAATCTCTTTGCAATGCTTTTCATGTGTTTACCTGAAAAGAGTTTAGATTTGACAATGACATGGAGTTAAACCCTGTCATCACTGAAGATAACATCAACCACTTCTTGACTTTCCGTAAATCTTGGATTTCACTCCTAATAACAAATATGCTTTTTTTTCCTATCTTTCTAACAAAAGTGATAACTCTTTATGACCCAGCTGGCATATTTTCCCATCTCTAGAGTAAAGTCTGTTCCTCTGAGCTTGTTCTGGGAGGAGTAGTTCTGGGAGCAGCTCTCCCTTGCTCTGGAATGAGGTCTTGGGATGCTCATGTGGTATCATCAGTCTGATGAAGCCCTTACATGTGGTCCAAGTCCAGGCTGTGGAGTGGATAAGGGGAAGAGACGTGCCAGACAGAGAAGTAAGTGGGCCAGGTGCCACATCTGATACTATTTCCTCTTCATGGAAATTAGCATGAAAACGATATGTACATAACTGTCCTGAATAACCAGAGGATATTTTTATCTCTTTCTGTTCTAGTGTTTAACACTCATTGCTGCCTTGTTTCTTAAGTGGAAAACCTCCACAGCAAGCTTTGATGATATTATGGGCCTTTCTGCTGCCATGCACTGTGCAGGATTTGGCAATGAAGTCCAATCTCCTGTCTGCTGGCTCATATCCCACAGCTGCAGGAAGTCTCAAATTTTTTACACAGAAAGAATTTCTGACTCCAAAATTATTTCCAGGAGCTCTCCAGGATGGGAACTGTCTAAAGGGCAGAAATCAAAGCAGGAACAATTAGAAGAGCGGCAGTGCATATGGTCACAATCTATGCTGTAAAAGAAAATAAAAATCAAATTATTTTCTTCTACAGTAGTAGATGTACTGAGACAGAAAATTTACCCTGAATTAGCAAATATCACCAGCATTATCTCTAGTGTGAAAATTATCTGAAAGACTCAACAATGGCATGTTTAAAAGCAAAGCAGAGAGCTGCTCATGGCATCAATTTCATGGGGATATGAATCAGAAAATTGGGCTGAAAAAGCATGGTATTTTCAGAACATATTAGGTACTTACACATACATTTTTCAGGGAAGGAGATCCTTTTGCATATGCACCACGGGGATCCATTCCAGAACCTAACTTCAGTGTTTAGCAGCTGATATGCAGCTTTTGCTATTAATACCTAATACTCAGTTTCCCGTCCTTTTTGGTCCCCTCAGAGGGGTGATTTTGAGATCTCTCTGAAAGGTTATCATTGAGGACCAGAGGCAGAGCAACAACCCCCAGGACAAATAATTTTTTCAACTTTTTTTTTTCTACAGGTCAGTCATTTTTATTCAAGTTTTCCTTTTGAAGTTCAGCATGTTCCCTGTTTTCTTCCTGTATATGCACTTTCAATCCAGGAGTGATAGCCAAGAGCTATTCTTGTGCAGTCAGAGGAGATTGCTTTATCTTCCACAATCAACAATGAATTTTTAACACAGGTGTGTTGCAAATTCTTAGGAAGAAAGAAAGGGACGTAAGAGGCAAAGAACAGTTCTTAGAACATGGAAACAATTTTTTTCCTCCTAATTTTACTTTCATGATGTTTTATGTCTGAAAGCCAAAAAATGTGGTGAGAAGAAGAAATACAAGACAAAATCCAAATGTTATCTGTCCTAATCAAAGAAGCCGCCAAACAAATACAAATGAATTCCAAAAAATTCCATACTATGCACTCCCTGATATTCAAAAATAATATTTTACCTCATGTTTCCATTACTTCCCTTTGCAACTAGGAATCATGCTTGGCAACACATATCTTCCTATTGTTCCTTTCATATCATTAATCAAATGAGTGTCTACACTGCAGTCACTCCTGGGCTTGAACCTCATGTAGATGAGCCTCTCTAAGACTCCAATGATAGTATGGGCAATGCTAAAAAGAGAGCTGTTATACCACTGAATGCAACTTGGGCATGCCTACCAAGTCTCCAGGTTGTCCCGGGAAAATTTTTCTTCACCTTGAATACGTGCCTAGGCTGACTGGTAGCTTTTCCAGGGCAGATGATTTTATCAAACTGCTGTTTAACTGAAGACACTAGGTATCTTCTCAGTCATATGTCCAAGATTTCAGACTACGGTGTGCCTTGGTTGGAAGCACTGTTCCTGTGCGCTGTGGTGGATTGCCATATGCAGCCGCCCAGCACTGTGCAACTGCACAGGTTCCAGGGAATGTTGGCTAAACCTTCTGAACATCCTCTTCTCATGCGGTCTACACATGCAATGGAAGTTAAATGCCTTCTCTGCACATCAGATTTACTACTCATGCTCAGAATAAAAAAAAAAAATAATAAAAAAAGCAAGCATAGCAGTTCTGGTTCTCATGGATGGGCTCTTTCATTTGCCTGCTCACATTTTACTGTGTACAGTATATTATACTTTGCTAAAATGACCTGGCCTTGGACTAACTTAGAATACTATATGTTTATGACAGTGATTCCGGCACAGTTCACTGGGAAAATGGGGTAAATGCCTTTTTTATGACACCAAACACAGACATGAGGGAGTGAATCAGAAGTCCAAGATGCCAGAGTCTGCTACAGCAGGCAGTGAGCCTACAGCACTGCCAGAGCCCACAGGGTTCCTCAGGGCAGCTGCATGCCAGCTTGCATCAAGGAGCCCACCCAAAGCCTCAGGGGAACTTCTGCAAAAGTTGTGGCAATGGAAGATGCTGTGGAAAGTGGCTGGACCAAAGAGCAGAGCTGGACAGAAAGACTCATACTGCGAAAATATGCTGGGTTGGCAGAGGGTTTTGTTTTTAAACATTTGATTTTAATCTGTTTCACTCAGCAAACTGAAATGCTTTCATTTTAGAAAGACTTCCTCTTTCCATCTAGAGACTGAAATCCTCTTTGGTGATTTTGGTAAACGAACCTTACAGGAAATGTAGGACTGTTCTCCCTAGTGTCAAAACAACATGGTACACGTGTATCAGCACAAATATGTAGTACTCTGTATTTCTGTCTGGACAGTCCAAAGCTGGGGATCCAAACCTGTCAAAGCAGTAAAGTGAAGACTTAGCAGTTTGCCAGTGCCAACTCCACACTGGTGCTCTGGCTTCACTACCATCAGATTCTGAGGTACTTTCTAGGCTCTCTCTTCAGCCAATGAGAAGAGAGGGACTGATGAAGACAGCAAGTCAGCCCTTGGAACAGCTGTCTGAAATAAGTACTCTGAGTCCTTACCGGTGCCTCTCAGCTGATTACAGAGGAAGCTGAGAAGAAAAGGTTGTGAGCTTTTTTATCAGAACCATGTCTATCAGTAGTTGAAGTCAGATGGAGTGAACTTTTTAAGGATCTGTTACGGATTAAGACTAGTAGGCAACTATACAACGCTCAACCACCTACTTCATCTCTCCTCCCCGAGTGGCATATGGGAAAGAACCGGAAAAGCAAATCTGAGAAAGCTTGTGAGTTAAAGATAATTTAGTAAGCAAACGAAAGAGGAAGAAGAAAGAAAATAAGTCATGCAAAGTCAATCATTCATCACCTCCCACAAGCAGACTGATGTCCAGCCAGTCTTCAAGCAATGACTACAGTCTCAAATATCCCTCACTCTGTTTTATTGCTGAGCATGATGTTTTATGGCATGGAATATAGTCAGTTAGAGTCGGCTGTCCTGGCTGCATCACCTCTCAATTTCTTGTGCACCCCAAACTACTCGTTCTGGTGCAGAGTTGCAAAAAAAGAAAATAATGATGCTGTGCAAGAACTGCTCAGGAATAGTCAAAACACTGCTGTTATCAACAATTTTAGTCACTAATTCCAATCACAGTAGCATAAAGGCTGCTATAAATAAAATTAACTCCATCTCAGTGAGATCTAGTAGAGGATCTTAAAATTATGTTGAGAGCGACTCTGTCTTTCATGAAATGTAGAGTTGTGTTTCAGTTTTAATTGGGTGATCCTACAGCTTTTGAAATCCTTACTTTGACAGATACAATGCAGAGAGAAGTAAATGGAGAAGTACGTTTCAAAAATGATATAAAATGTTGGCAACTGTAATTGGACTATGAATACATTCCAGTGCTCCAGAAAAACATGTTGACTCTTTCTAATGACTGTAGAACACAAAATTTGCTGTACCTTTATTATTTCTCCAGCCTGGCAATGCTGAGCCTCTTCTAGGCAAACACAGCCAATTCCTCCAGAAGTTACTCCTTTCCTACTGTTTTGGCACGGTGCCAAGGTCAAAGTGGTGCCAACTGATAAACAGATGAGAGAATGTTCCTGTAGTCCCGACTACGTTACAGATTTATAGGTCTTAAATTAAAGTGCACGAAGGACGGAAGTGTAGACACGTTTGAATAGGTATATATCGACGCCTCTCTTCCTGATTTACTTTTTAGTAATAATATAATTTAGGAAGTGGAAGAATGGCCAGAGTGATGGCAGGAGTGTGCATGGTATGACTAAAGGAAATACCTTGTTTCAAGAAGGCTGTACATATTGCCACAGTCCCCAGCAGTGACAGGGAGAATACGCTCTAGGATACTGTCTGCTCATTTACAATCCACTGGATATATTAATGAATTAGCTAACCACCAGATAAAATTTCAATAGTAGTTGGGAGGAGGAAGCAAAAACATGGGAGGAGAGTTTTATTAATATTATTTAGAAGAAAATGTGAGCCTATGCAATTGAGGTGCTTTAATTATCCCTTTTCTGATTATCATGCAGGTAGTAGAGCATTACCATTTAAATAGTACGTGCTGTAAAAACCAAACCAAACAATAATAAATACATGTTCACTTGCTAATTTAGTAAACTGTTTAGATAAATATTAATTTTTCTGTGCTGGTGTAAATTGTGCACGATTTCATCATATGTTCTGTTCTCCAATATTCATAGTTTTGACCCACATACATTTGGCCCGCATACATTTTTCCACTGAAGTGGTTCAAACAAAGTTTGTCCTCTGTGGAGTTCTGAAATATTTTAACCTGATCCCATTCCTTTGTCTCCTTGATGTTCATTTTTAAGCAGTTACCTTCATGTATCTCAGGTGTTTACTTACAGTCATATTTCAATAGCTTCTTGGATACTTTTCTGATACTCTTTAGTACTACTATTACTTGCATTTTAGAACAAGTGGTTCAATGAATTTTCACCACATCACAGTAATCTAGGCCTAATGAGAGGCTATGGATTCTCATCTTTTAGAAAAGATATGTTCCTGATGGCAAGTTGTAATGGAGAAACCCAACTGGATATTCAGATTTGGAAACCTAATAATCATGGGAATTCAGACCCAGAGTAAATCTGAACTTCACTGGCTCTTTACAATGAGATAAACCAGGACTGGACCATTGTATTTTCCTATTTTATGATATGAGAGTTTGGAATCGTCTCTGATTCTAACATAAGGTTTTGGAAATCAGTAATTCTAGCAAATTAACTTAAACATAGCATCAATTAGTGGATATGATTCACATTTTACTGAGTTCTAATCCTATAAAATAATACTTTCCTAGGAAATCAACAACCATAAATTTTAGTCTCATATTCTGTGTGATGTGCAAATGTGGAAAACCATTTCACATTAAACAGAATATTTTAGGAATGATGAACATATTACAGAATCACACAGAATAACAGAATATTAGGGGTTGGAAGGGATCATGAAAGATCATCTATGCCAATGTCTTAAATTTTTGTTCACAGGACTCATTCAAGAATCAGACTTTCATATGTTCTTGTAGACAGGCCACTGAGAGCCACTGAATGAAATTTCTCTCATTCTATAAGCTTGTATTTTAGAATGCCATATTTTGTAATATAAAATGAAATAAAACTGTAGAAAATGGTCCAAAAGAAAAAGCATGGAAGATAATCCATTGCAGTATAACTTTTACTTTTCAATGTGGCTGTTTACAGATCCTCTTACTCTTGGGGAGAGAACACTGAACATTATGAGATGTAGGGATTATAAATAAAACCTTTGAATAACATTATCACTGCCAGCTGTTGACATGATCCGTATTAGTCACTGTCTACTACAGTCATGGCTCACATAGGCAGATGCAGTTCAGCTGCTCTTGGCTGGGAAATCCTTTGCTGAAACTGAGGTGTCTTTCCTCTTCTAAGGGAGAATTGCTTCTTCTTGCAGCTGTGCTTGTCCAAAATGCATACAGAACAGGTATATTCTTTCATTAGCTTAAATTTCAACTTGCTCTTTGTTTCATAAATTATATCTGTTCAGGAAGTCCTCTTAAATAAATCTAAATGGTTTCTTAACTTTGTTCCCAAATCTGATATTTTTGGCTCTGTGATGTCCCACAAAGTGCTTAGTTTAGAAATCTCGCTGTATTTTACTTTTTTTATGGCTGAGTTACAACATGCACAAATGAGATTAGAGACTGCTTCATTATTCAGTTAATCATGTGGAATTTGAAATGGTTTAGAAGTACTTGAACCTTTTGCATTTCATGGAGGGAAAAGCACTCTAAGAAACACTGGACAAATCCTGCGAAACCTCTACAGTGATGACCATGGAGGATTTTACATGCTTGGGACAAATGTATGTTTGAATTCTTTCCAGGTATTTAGCAAACTTCTTAAAGGTGAATTAAATGAAAACACTGTTTTTGCGTTGGTTTTGCTCCTTGCTGCTCTCTTCTTGGCAGCTGCTCTGCACTTATTTTTATCAGATAAAACAGTGTATTGTAAACCAAATCATATGTTCTCTGGCGTAAATCTTTTTCATGCTAAAGTTTCCTCAGGGCCTAAGTGGTAACTCCGGATGTTGACTCATTTGATAAATGGTATCTCATGATGGTGACTGCAGCCCTCAAAATTCCTGGATAAAGTTATGCCCCATCCTGCTAGGTCCTGCTCTGTGCTGCATAGAAGAAGAGTAGAAAAAGAACAGAAGTTAGAATAGAAGAATAGAAGAATATGTGCTGCGTAGAAGAAGAAAACTGAACTGGCTTTGCTCAAGCAAGGTAAAGGCTTGGGCTCCAGCATAGCGTCTTATTCAAGCCTGAGTCTCCTGATACAGGTATTAAGACAACTGTGCCTCCTGCCAGGTCCTGACACTGTTCTCTAGGTAAAAGCCAGGCTACAACATCTAATGCCAGAGCAATTGTCCCTAAGTGCTGCTTCTTGCCTGAGAAAGGAAGATTGTGGCCATTTCTGTCAGACTACAAGCCACACACCAAGCCGGTGGCTGCAGGCCCCTTGAACTCCCAGCCTGGGTATCAGCTAATGGTGGTCAGTATCCTCTAGAAGCAGCTGCTGACACCAGCAGGTCTGTTCCACTGTCAGCTGTGTGGCCTGCCAGGTGCTTGAAAATAACTCAAAGCAAAAATATAGCTTTAAATTTTGTTCTGTGAGCAGTAGAGCCAATAAAACCTGCTTCCTTAGAGGCTTAGATCCTTTAAACTGCTCCAAAAATAATCCAAACCTTTCCCACCAGTCACAACACTGTTTAGGGGAGATCCAAAAGGAAGAGGGACAGATCACGCTGTAGCTGATCTCTAGTAGGGCACCTCCATATTTTGGCAAATGTATATTGATTGGCTAGTCAACTGCCATATTCAAGTGTATTCAGCAATGGGCCACTAGCTCAAAAATTCAACAGGCAGATGAACAAGTGGATTTTTAGCCTAAATGTTATTGATTTTAAGTCTCTGTAAACAGATCTAATGGGTCACAGAGAATCCCAGTTTCATTAAACAAATCCACAATTCACAATGTTTCTTGTAGTTGGTAGCAGTTTATATGTGTTTATCTGAGTTGGCAAAATCTACTTAGAGGATATTTTCAGTCTTTTTCACTTGAACTTTAAATGTATCCACAGTTCAGCCTATAGTTCTGGTTCGAAGCATTGCTTCTGGAAGGGTGAATGTGATGGCTTAATCCTATTATCAAAAGCAGGTTTTCAACTATGTGTCATTCCCTTTGTTGTAGCCCGTTGCAACTTTTCTGAGGCTGAATGAAGGATATCAAGGAATATTTTCTGAGTAGCCTTTGGTTTTCTGTACACTTTTTAATGTGAAAGGTATTTAAGAAACTACTTTTATGTTCTGGCACAATATTAAACAGGGTTAGCTGTCCTCCTTCTTAATTACTTAATTACTCACATTCACCCAAGGAGACAAGGAGAGTGAGGGGCTGTGTGGTTTACTGATTTAAAAAGGGATGGGGACCTTATTTCTGCAGCTTGTAATTCTTATTTTAGCTGCTGCCCTACATTCTGATCTTAGAGGTTATCGAGTTTTGCTATTGCTATGCTAACTCATCTTTATTAACTGTCAGATTATTTATAGAGATTTCCAGGACAGAAATGTGTGCATATGCACCATTTAGTATATTTAGGCTGCATCATAAATTTGAAAGGGCTAACAAGCAGTTATGGCTGTGAGAACTCATTCACCTATACTGGTAAACTATTAGAACGACTCTTCATGAGGGTTTGACACAGTGAAATTAATGCCCTCCCAACAACTCCCAGGCACAGTTCAGGACCTGGCCATGAAGTGACCATGAAATATTTCTACCGATTACTTTGGATACCACTGATCTATGTGGAAGGATAAAACAGTTTAGTAATATGGAAGTGGGCTACTCCATATGAGTTGTCTCAGTGCCAAAGAATAGCATATTTAATTTGTTAGCATAAACGTAGCCTCAGTATCCAGTGCAGCAGATATTGCGATGCGTCGTGCTGTGCAGACTGACCTGCATATGCTCAGTCATTCTCACACAACTTAGATAAGTGCAGTTAGTCTGTATGCTTACTGATTATCCATTTGATGTAACAAGGATGCATGGGGCCTGTGTGCATCCAGTGAGCAGATGCATAGGGTGCAGAGCATTTGGTACACAAGTTGCATGTATGTGTTAAGATGTATAGACACATAACATATCTATGACTGGTTTGAGATGTTCTGTACACACAGATTCTCTGCATTTGCACTATATCCTAACAGTCAGATGTCTACTATTCCCAGGCAAAAGGCCAAATTTATCAATCTCATTTTTTTTTTACCCGTGAACAATCCTTTAGGTAGAAACAGAGATTTGTGTAAATGTGTTTAGTACCACTATATAGTGAGTCAGGTTCAAGTATCTTTGCTTCACTCTTAACCTGTGAGTATGTCAGAGTCACAGAGGTGAAAAAACCTCCATATTTTGGAAGACTTGAGACAATCCTGGTATTTGGCAGTCCAGGTCTTTTAGTTGGGATTTACTGAGATTTCAGAGACTTTAAACAAAATACACAGTACTGCACAGATCTTGTGCTCATTAAGAAGCCTATTTAGATACAGTGTAACTACGAGACTCATAATTCAACTCTTAGATGAGATTTCCTAAAATTCTCAAAGGAACTGGGTCTGCATTTTTTTCCACTGATATCCAGTGGGAAAAAGACAAGCATCTAAATTACCTCAAGAACTCTTGAAAATGCTGTAACTTTTTATAGCCTTGCATATGTTTCAGAGTTGCAAACACAGTATCATTTCAATGCATAGGCAAAAGTATACTATAAATATCATAAAAGAACTTTATCCAGTGTTTTATTTTTGAGCTGTTTGTTTCTTTCCTCACAAACATTTATGGCAAACATAAGATAAAACACACATAGTGTAATGTTAAGGGTACTGGAAAAAATGGTCACAATAATAAGTATTGCCAATTGAAAACAATCTGCTGCAAACTTAATGAGATTTATTGCATTTAAAATTAATTAAAAGCCTTTAAAAATATTCTCCCAGCTAGTTTTATATAAAAAAAATGGGACTACTAATCCCTGTAAGAACACAGCTACGAAGATGGCCCTGAAAATTACTTCTAAAGCAGCAAACCTGTAATTGGTGTAAATAATACACCCAGCAAATGTGCAATCACAAGCTCTTGGCCTCATTACTAGAGGATTTAATTATATTTCTTTTCTATGTCTGTCTTCCTAGGCTAAAAAATGTTAAGGATTCCTCTGCACTTTTGTGTATCCATCTGCCCAACCACATCCTAAGGGACCCAGTGAATGTGAGAGAATGAGACTATTTTATGTCTGTGTAAGCAGTTGCTCCACATCTACTCTCCTCTGCACCACACTGTAACTAAAAACCTATTCATTTGAGTCTTGAAGTATATATTTCAAGCTACATTCATTAGGAATGAATCTCCTTTCCCTTTCTCGACCGCATTCTTACAGGGCTATTGAAGCTTGAGCATTGAGCTCAGTCTTGGCAGGTCCCCACCCCCCCCTTCAAGGTCCAGGTTCAAGTTGTATTTGGGTTCTTTTGTGCTGATGCCTGCAAATTCACCAGAGAAGTTCAAGAGAGGATAGATGAACCCTACCACTGCTTAAGCTAGAGCTGAAAGGTGACAAAAAGTGCAAAAGTGAAGTTGGTCTAGGAAGGTTTTAAACAGCAAGCCATAAATTACCTTCTTTTTTTCCCCTTTTTTCCATTCTTTCCCCATTCTCAAGAGAAGGCATTTCCAGTAAAAGCTAAATTTGTCTCAGAAATTGGCTCGGCTCTTTTCAACACTGCTGAATGCTTCATTGCCAAGAGGGACCTCTAGTGTTTTTGTCAGGCTTCATCTCTTTTAGGTTTATGTGTTCTTGTGTATAATATACATATAAATATATACATAACTACATACACATTATATATACATACACATATACATATGGAGAGAGACAGTGTAGAATAATTTTTTTTTTCCACAGTGTGCTCAAAACATGCACCTAAACTATATCTAGATCTGCAGGGCTGGCTGTTTTCAAAGGTGTATGTCATCCTGGGGAATGCGAGCTTTACAGTCTAACAATGACTGTAGATGTTCTGCTTAGGAAAAACTGATCGTACCACATGCCAGTCAAACAGCAAAGGGTGTTTTGTCTGAGGGACATCCCAGCTACTAAAGATGATTGCTGAGGGCTCTAGCTTCTGAAGAGCTGTAAAGAAAGATCTAGAGGAAAGGATCACATATATCTTCTGTTCAGTGATACAGGAAATAGAGAAAAAATCACAGGGAAACAAGTTTAAGTGCATTATTTGTAAGTGGAGAAAATAGAAGCACATCTGAGGAGGAGGCAATAATAGGCTGAGGGATAAGGGAATAGAAAATGGTCAAAGTTTAACTTTCCTTTTGTTCAGAATTCCAATCAACCTTTCCCAACAGTAGTACTTGATCCTAACCAAGCGTTAGGATCCAGAGTAAAAGCCAAGTAATAGCTTTACCAACATAAAAAAAAAAAAGCTGTTTTTATAAAGGAAATCTGCTTGAAAAAATTTGGCTGTAAATTGCAGCCTTCAGAAAAGAAACCAAAGGTTTGGGGAAAAAAAATCGCAAGCAAGAAATACACCACAATAATGAAGAAAAAATAATGCTATTGCATTTTTTCCTACAATTCTGTGTCATCGTTTTACTAGAAATTTTTAAGAGGATGAGAAGACATAACATGAATCAACCAAAGACTGTACAAAATTGCCTCATCCCTGGAAGTGTTGAAGGCCGGGCTGGATGGGCCTTTGAGCAACCTGGTCTAGTAAGAGGTGTCCCCGCCCATGGCAGGGGGATTGGAATGAGATGATCTTTAACGTCGCTTCCAACTCAAACCATTCCATGATAAATATGCCCATTTGGGTGAAGCCTCTTTCTAACCACAAGCAGGACCTTCTTCTGAAATTTAGCCTTTATTAAAGGGAAACACAATTTTCAAATAAATTTCCTACATGTAAAATTTTGTGGATTGGAAAAATGGTAACTTCTTCATAACTTGACTACAAGACTTGTCTCCCATATTGTGAGTGAAAAAAAAAACCCACATAGAATAAACTGAAATATCTCTGTAAAAGTTTCTATAGTAAAGCTGTATTACCCACGTTATATTACCCTGCTAATTTATATCTCATGCAGAAAATAAGACATTTGGCACAAAGTTAATTTCTAAAGACATTTTAGCAAATGTCTTCTCTTCATATCAAGGATTTTCCAGTGGTAAAAGTTCATTGTTAATCTCCTGTTGACACAAATTAATTAAATTAAATTAGCTTACAAATGAATAATTAACTCATATCCAGTATAAATGCACTTAACTGCTTTGAAGAAAACTTCTATTGCTCATTATCCTGACAGACAAAAAACTGCTAAAACACAGTAAGATAATAACTAACCCATCCTTCTTTTCAAATTTATATACGTACAATAAATATTAGCAACTTTGTTGGAGATATTTAAGAAATTTTTATACTACCTAAACCATTCATGTTCTGTAAGCCACATTGCCAGAAAAATAAGCACGCAATACAAAAAAAATCCAAACCAGTAAGACAAGATAGTGATAATACATCAACTTTTGCAGTATATGTTTTAGGTCTTTCTGCATGTAAGATGGACTGTCAGCGTCACTAGCTCCATTTCTCATTTGCAAGTCCTCCATTCCTCTCTTAATCTCTTTCAGCCTTGGAATCATATAAATACCCTTTTTATCCAAAAGTGTTGTTTTTTTTTCTTGATGATGAGAATTGCACACAAGTATTGTGGCCGGACATGAGAAATAAAGTAAGAAAAAATATTTTGGCTGGTAAGAAAATGAACAAGAACCAGTCACCCATATCTATGTATAGCTTATTTATTAAACATTTCTGTGTCCTGTTGACAGAGGATTGTTAGATCCCTTGTACCTCTTTGGTAATTAATTCACTAATCATTTAATGCAAGTAGACGAAGTGAACGGAGTACCTGAAATTTTCTTTGTCACCGTATTTATTGATGTTTGTCACCTAGTATATAACCCTACAGTTAAATACTTTACGCACCTCTGATCTAGTACTTAAAATACAAGGTCCTGACTTAGCATAGTGTCTGTGTACATGTTTAATCTGAAGTCATGAGATTTAAGAATATGCTTAAAGCTAAGCACGTGGTTCCTGAACTGATTGAATTAGCCATCTATTTACCTTTGATTTCCATGGCAGTTTGGTACTGTTATTACTTTGAAATGCTCAGACAATTGCATCACTAGGCCTTTTACTTTTTGACAACTTGTCTTAGTGGTTATGTGCATGCTAATAAATTGAACAGTACCCAGAAACTTTCTCTGGCCTTGTTGTCAGGTGGCACAGATTGACCACAGCCTTCCAGCTAAACTCTCCAAATCCAAAACTGGGTAGGTGCACACATACTGGGTCGTAGGTCCCTGCCAATGCTAATCCCAACACCATGCCTCATGGATTTGGGAGAAAAACAGGTCAAAACCATGCTGGGGCCTGTCCTAACATTAGTGGGTCAGAAGATTGTGTTTCACTTCCCAGTAATATTCCCCAGCTCTATTTAATTTATTAATACAGTCACAGCTCTCATGTTCTGAATTTTCTCTAAGATTCCTTATAAAATTCAGCATTTGGTACCCAAAGGGAGGTTACTTTCTGAGCAAAATCAGACTGTTCGTCTTTAGAAGCCAGATGAAGAAGGGCTAATTTCTTTTGCTTATCAAATGAATAGCTGGCAATGGGCTAGGAATTTCTGACAGGGATGGGTATTTGGGAAGCAGTGATGTTAGAGAAGTGCACATCTAATAAGGAACAACTGTTAATTCTTTGCTGCAAAAAATATGGAATATTTTTGGCCAATTATTAAAAGTCCAGTACTTGGGTGGCAAAGATTTTTTGAAAATACTAAAATCTGTAGGCATGTGTAAAAAAAAAAAATCACACCTTGTCACCCTGAAAGAAAGAAGTTCTTCATGAGAATTTTTCATCTTCTCTAAGCAGCAACAATTAGTTAATGTCAGAGACCTGGTTCCAGACTTAATGGAAGCATAACCTCATTTAGTTCAATAAATTTTATACCTTTAAGTTTTTGAGGATTTTATCTGAACTGTTGTTCACCTTCAACCTTCCTGTACATTTCTCCTTTTTTCTTCCTTCAGATGTAGATTAAGTAACTGATCTATTTTCACAGATCTATTTTAACAGAAACGTATTTAATGAAGAGCATGGCTATGCATTTTCCTGTTAATGAGGTTACCTGGAATTGAAATCAAGGGAGCTAGTCCTGCAGCTTTCTTAATAATTCTTCCCACATGCCACTGTCTTAAGATATGTTTAGAGAGCAGAGAGGGCACCATCATATGCAGTAATGCTTTCAGCTGGCGAATCCTGAAGAAAAGAAACCATTTCATCAGTCTAACCCAGACCACAGAAAGTGTCTGCTTCAGACAGAAAAGTCTGAAATCTAAAACATGAAGCAATAATATAAGTACTTAGAAATGGAGGATACAAAAAGCCAATAGGTTTCATTTTCTAGAGTTTTTTTCGTGATTTTGGATGGACTAAAAGACGTCACCTCTTTGCTGGAAGGCAAGAACACAGAAAAGATGAAGGAAAGCAAGAAAGGAACAGAAGCTCTTATAAGTGTAATGAACATTATTTGACTGAGTCGTTGTATAATTCACAAAATCAAAATCATGTGGGTTTTGTCCTTTGCCTACTGTTTGCAAATTTTTTTTAATGTGGTCAAAAAGTTGACATTTTTTAAGAAACTTAAGTCCTTTCTCTGTGTTTTTCACAGTAAACCAAGCGAAATCATTTTACTTTCCACTGACACTCTGCATTTTCTGCTTTGTCATGGTTTAGGCCCACCCAACCAGCAACAAACCAGCAGCCGCTTACTCACTTCTACACCCCCCCTTGGTGGGATGGGACGGACAAGATATAACAAAAGGCTCAAGGGTTGAGACAAGGACAGAGAGGGCTTACTCACCAGTTATGGTGACAAGCAAAAAACAGGCTCAACTTGTGGAGAAAACCATCAATTTAATTTCAATAACAAACCCACAGCCAATCTACCAATCAGTTCAGAGCAGGATGATGAGAAATACAAGCAGATCTTAAAAGCACGTTCCCCACACCCCCTTCATCTTAGGCTCAGCTGTGCTCCTGATTTCTCCCCTTCCTCCCCCTCAGGTGCCTAGGGGGCAGGCAACTGGAGTTGTAGTCAATTCGTCACACATCGTCTCTGCTGCTCCTTCCTCCTCACGTACGCTCTTCCCCTGCTTCAGCACGGCATCCCTCCTACAGGACACTGTCCCCCACAAACTGCTCCAACACGAGTCCTTCCCAGGGGAATGCAGGTCTCTCCAGTGGGGTGCAGTTCTCCCAGAGATGCACTGCTCCAGTGCCGACTGCCTTTAGAGTCCTGACCTCTCCGGGCACATTCACCTGCGCTGGCCTGGGGTCCTCCATGGGCTGCAGATGGGATTCTGCTCCACCATTACTCTCCATGGGCTGCAGGGAGTCAGCCTGCTGTTTTGCCACAGGCTGCAGTGGAATTTCTGCTCAGACCTTCCCCTCCCACCCCCTTTTTCACTCACTGCATGGTTGTTCCTCTCACATCCTCCTGCTCTCCAAAACAAAAGAACTTGCCCAGTAGATTTTTTCCCTCTTAAGTGTAATTACAGAGGAACTGTGGCTTGGCCTTGGCCAGTAGTGGGTCCAACTTGTAACTGGGGGAGCTTCTAGAAGCTTCTCATAGGAGTCACCGCTGTAGCTTTCTTCCTTCTACCAAAACACCACCAGACACAAATCCAACACATGCTTATCCTTTCCAGCCTGCCTTTTCAGTAAGCAAGCTCCCTTTGACTTTCTGTGGCATTTTAAAAATTTATCTTCTTAGTAACTTAAATTTTCCAGATGTCAGAGATTTTAAAACATCCAGTGTAGAGTGATCTGATCAACATTTTAGTAGTTGTTTAAAAATGTTGACATTATATGTAGAGAGAATACATGATGGCATGTGAAGATATAAAAATTTTATTGACATTTGATTATACTGGCTGCATTGGTCACATGTGGTGAAGCCATGAGTGTGTTTTGTTATCACTATTTATTATTTATATAGTGCCAAGAATGTGCTCAGCAGCACCTTGTTATGAATACAATAAAAGCTTCTTATGGCATGGTCTATCATGTATTTACATTAGACTCTGTTGTAGAGATATTTCAGAACACATTGTAAGGTTTTAAATTTGTGTTATTTTCCTTCTCCTTCTGAATTCTGCTAGGCTGAAGACCCAGTTCATTGCTGAAATTTTTCTTCCATGGAGGTGCTTATTTACAAGTTGCGTTCATATAAATTCTATTTTTTTATGGCAAGATAAATAAATAGGGTTTACCAAAATGTTAACTAGAAGGCATGATATTCAGTCAATTTTTCTTTCCCTGGAAGGAGCAACATTCAGTAATTTAATCATTTTTATGACACTTTTCTGAAATTTTCTGTATCTATCAAAATCCTTCTTGAACTATGGTCTTGAAAGTAGATGCAATATTGCAACTGCCATCACCTCAGGTTCAGGGTTATGACAGAGTCTCTCTCTCTCCTATTCCATACTTCCTGCATCCCAGTGCTGCACTGCAGGATGTGTGAGCTGTTGCATCCACTTGGGAGATGAAGTTTTTTTCTGGTAAGAACCATATAGGCCAAATACTCTTTTCAAAATGCCATCTTAATGATTACACTACTTAACTTTAGCCTAAGAAAAAGGAAACTAGACCCTAGAATCTCCTTGTGTTGTATATGTGAGGGAGATGTTCTATGGGACATGTCATAACATCACTATGCACGTGTGACTTCTTAGTGACCATACAGAACATAAGGAAATTAAAACCTAATTTAGGCTCTTAAATCTAAATGGTGTGAACGCCATCCCCTTCCACATCTCCAGTCCTCTCTCATGCAAAAACACTATATCAAACTACATACCTTCCATCCCCTGGTTAAACAACTGCGTCCCACCTTTAATCCCACTCAGTGCTATTGCTGAGATAGCACTTAGTAGCTCCAGGTAATCTGCCTGAAAATAATGCCATTTTAGAAATCCACTGCATTTAAAACATGAGAAGCCTTGGCCATTCCTGAAATACTCTGTAAGTGCTGATGCATGGTTTTCACATCACATGCACCCAGCAGGCATCTTCCTTGTAATAATAAACCGATTTGCACAACTAACTGTGCCTTCAGTGTTTAACTCTACAGAATCTAGCATGTCGTGCTCTCTCTGAAAAGACTCAAACTGTTTATTTGGTTCTGTTTTGTTGGCCTAAGTTCCAAGATGGAAATTGCTTTTTTTTTTTATGTTGTGGAAAAAAAAAAAGAAGACACCCTGTAATTCTTGTGTAGAAACTGTGCTTGAAACTTGGTTGCTTCACATATTTGTAGTTGTAGAATGTTTTTCTGTGTGGCTATTTGATCTCTGTTAATATCTACTTCATCCTCAGAATTGCTCTAAATTGCTTTCAGTAGTTACATCATTGCTATAAATAAATATACTGCATTTAATAATATATGGCATTCATTTTAGTCTCTATGTGTTCTTTTTTGCTTAAATACAGTTGTGATGTGATGAAGGCTGCTTTTTTCATAGCCTGTTATAACATTTTGCCCCAAGAGGCCCACAGTTCAGGCAGAGGATGGGGGCATATTGCCTTGCTGGCTCGCACCATGTCTGAGAGAATGAAAGAAGAGAGACGACCAGCATGACATTTCCTTCTGGTTTCCTCTGAGATATAAGGTGCTTAAGAATCTAATTAATCATGGCGTGGAGCTGGATGAACATTTGTATTTTAGCAATGTATGGAAAACAATGAGTGAGTATATGAAAATTATATTTTAATTTCTTGAGACAGTTTACAGTTTCAGCATGAATGCTTGCAGAGAGGCCTGTGATGGAATGTCAGGCTTGAATTTCTCCCACAAAGTTTACAGTACTTTGGATTTGACGCTGAAGCCAATGTATCAACTTGAGACTCTTCTGTCAGAGTCTGAAACAGGTCAAGATAGAAGCACCAGGGCCAGGACACACATGCACACACACATTTCCCTATTGAACTCCAGCTTAATGAACTTTACAGCTTGGATCTGCCTTGGGAAAACTAATGGCTCTTGGCTTCCTGGGAAACGACAACGTTTGACCTCCAGCCCACAATAAGCACCTAAGACATATATTAATAGTATGTAATTATGATCATGAAATTATCAGTAGATTATTTTTAATATAGACCTTGAGGAGTAGAATCTGAGGTTCGCTTTTGTAGTCATGTATTACAATAATAGATACTTTTATATCAAAACAGATTCTCGGTTTGGACTAAGTTCTCTATAAAAAATGAGTCATTTTCCCTGAATTTAATATGTCGTCAATGCTGAAGGAGAATTTTATTGGACTACTGACTTTCCTATGAAAGCAAAGGTGCTGGTAGGGTTTAAGAACTGTACCCAAGAAGCATTTTCTGAAACAGTAGAAATAATAATTGCAATACAAGACTCTATAAACTGGTCTGCCAGTGCACTCTGTTCTTACCACAATGTGCTGGGAAACCATTTACTATTCATGCTGTGTCTGGAACATCCCTAGGAGCTAACTTTACTCTGTAAATGATGTCCAATTTTGCCTGGTGTGTCCTGGCTAACCCATTCTCTGCTGCCCAACCCATTCTCTGCTGCCCCACCAAATGACCAGCACAAATTGGACATCGCTTTCTTTTGCAGGAGGTGGAAAGCAATTCTCCTTAAATGCTGATTCAGTTTTGAGTTGGTTACAAAGACTGGTTGTGTCAGCAAAAGGGAGAGGAAAAGTTTATCTTAGAGAGATATCTTTGTTGTGCCATGTTTGTTAGTGAAAAAATTGGTGAATGTAAAGAGCAAACTCTAAAAGCAATTCAGCCCCACCTCAACAACGGAAATCCTACTCCTGCGTAATAAACCAGACTTGACTTGGAGAATTTTCCAGATGCCTGTCCTTCAAAAAACATCTCAGTGCATTCTTAATTCTGCTATAGACTAATTTCCTGCAGATTTGTGCTAGATGCAAGCTCTAGCAAAATGTCACAGTTTTCCTGGTGATGAACAACATCCTCAATCCCCTAATCCTGGAAAATCCCTTCAGTTCCTTCTTTGTTTTGCCAGGGCTTTTTATGCAACTGTGTTTTAAATTTTATTAGAAAAATGAATCATGTTAAAAAAAAATTAAAAATCTTAATTTAGGTTTGAAAAGCAATTTTAATAGAGAACCACTGCCTGATGAAGAAGGTTGTAAAAGTGAAGGAAATAGGAACTTAGCAAGCGTGAGAGCGTACAGAAAGTGAGAATCTGTAGAGACAGACACATGGACCCACAGGATAGAATTAATTTTCTTCATTGTTACTGATGTGGGGCTATGTTTTAAATTTGTACTGGAAACAGTGTTGGTAACTCAGGGATGATTTAGGTATTGCTGAACAGTGCTCACACAGTGTCTGTTTCTCATCCCATCCCACAAATGAGGAGGCTGGGAGTGCACAAGAGACTGGAAGAGGACACAGCTGAGACAGTTGGCCCCAAGTAAGAAAAGGGATTTTCCATGCCATGAGTTTTCATGCTCAGATAGATAAAAGTGAGGGAAGAAGAAGAAGGAAGTGAGGGACATTTGGAGTCATGGTGTTTGCCTCCCCAAGTCACTATTACATGTGATCAAGCCCTGCTTACCTAGAGATGGCTAAGCAACTGCCTGCAGATGGGAAGTCATGAATGAGTTCCTTGTTTTGTTTCCTTGCACACACAGTTTTTACTTTACCTGTTAAACTATCTTCATCTCAACTCATGAATTTCCTCACTTGCTTATGATTCTCCCCCTCCGTCCTCCCCCAGAAGGGGAGTGGGGAGGTGGCCCTGTGGGGTTTACTCTTCAGCTAAGGCTAAACTATGAAAAGTAATGATGGATTTTGGCTGAGTTAGGGGTTTAAAGCAAGCAGCATCACATGGTGGTTAAACCCCAAAGAGTTGGTAAAACTTCACGCAGTGTGAAGACATATAATGGGATTCAATGGGGAATGGTGTTCATTTATGTCTGTGTCCTTTAGACATATCAGGATAATGTCCAGACAGAATATAAGATGGAAAACAGAAGACCAGGAAGTATATCCTCAACAATAAGAATCAGACCAACCTGACTGAGAATGGAGGGGTGAGAAGAATGTAAACCAGGTCTGTAAGAAGATCTGGGAAATAGATGCATATATCGACCTGAGGCTCAACAAGGGTATATGAGGAGAAGTAAAAAAGACACAGATGGCTCATTAGAAAAAATGTTAAAAAAATGGTGACTTGAGCAATCTAGGGGAGGATAGAACAATGAAGGTGTGAAGAGTTATGTGCAAATTTTCACAGAAGACTTTTAAAGAGGGGGGTGGAGATTGTCTTGTTTGTTGCATGGCTGTAGATCTGGTTCCAGAGACCTGCGTATTTTATTTATGCTATCTGACTACAAAGGCGTGGGACACTGAGAATATTCTTGACTTTTCTGTCTTCTGTTGTAGCGTTTGGAATTTTATTGCTGACTGAGGTTGTTAGAGACTACTGAGATGTGCATTGAGGCCTAGGATGTATAGAAAAATGCAGAGCAGCTATGGGGTGGCTCTCTAGAGCTGCCTGTTTTTTTCTGATTACAGAGAATTTGATTTTGAAAACAAGGTTCTTCAGAGTGTTTATTCCTAAGTGACTCTTTTCTTTTCTTTTCTTTTTTTTTTTTTTTGGTATTACTTAATCTATACATCCAAAAATATTTTGTGAATAGGAGTAATATCAACATTCCAGAACTTGCAGATCAGTTAACTGTACCATATACATTTACTTCCAAATATATGATTTAAACCTCATGTTGACACAAAAATATAGAAGATAGAAGAATAATATTTTAAGGGAAGTGGTGGAAGAACCATCACTTAAATATATTAAGTATCACCCCATCTAAAGGGTTCAAGTATATATTATAGGGAAGAGTCATACATTGGCCAGAATAGTACAAGATTACCTAAGAGCTCTTTCATCTATAATTATATGTTTATGTTCCCAGTGGTTTCCCATGGTATAGTAACAAGACAAACGTTACCGGATTTGATGTCCAAGCAACCTCTAAGACATTAAACATGATATCTATGTGAATAGCAGAAATATAATGTATATTGTTATCATGGGTAATAGTTCTTTTAGACAGAAATATAGTGAAAGAATAAGACATGTTCTTAGTGTCATCTGACTTGGTAAGTTTACATTAGTACCCATTTAGTAATATTTTATTTAAGCCAAGTTATGGTGCCTATGCTGTAACTTGTGGATACATATATGTATATATGATTCTGCACACATATACACACACTCAATTACACTGTGCTGTTCACTGAGGTCCTGTTCAATGTGGTCTCTGATCTCCATTATTTTTAGCAAACTCTGTCACCAATAAGTCTAAACAGAGACAAAAGACTAGAATATAAAATACTTTTAGTGAGAAATAAAAGAACACAGAACTAGAAGAGACCTATAATATCAAACCTCATCCTATCTATTTGCAGACAAACATTTCGAGTAATTCCTTTCAGAAATTTAAGATTCAACATTAAAACCACTTAAGTTTTCTTCCTCTGCTACAGTCACTGGAAACTCTCCTTATGAAAAATGACACTCCTCCTTATTAGTAATGGAAATGCATTCATTGCTAATGCCTGCCTGCATGTTTTAGTTGTCACTTTTGGAAGATCTTTTTCCTCCTGTGTCCCATTTCTGTCTTTCCCCAAATGTCTGCAGAAGAGAATCACACCTTCTTTACTGTTTATTCTGACAGACTATGTGAATTAATGTTTTTTTGAGTTTCCTTACTTCATCACTGTCATGCAACATAGCTCTGTTGTTTTATGTATTTACATTGCTTTGATACCATGAGTAGCATAACTGAAATACTATAAGAAAGCAACATCATTTATCAAAGCATTAGTAAAATTTTAAACAGTATGGTCTTCATCTGGTCATCATTCTAATTGCAATAACAAATAATTAAAAATAGTGGCATTTCATAGGCATAGTTCAGAGTGTTGGCTTGATTTTGAGCAATATTTATATTAATTTTCCTTAGTTAGAAACAGACAAGTCTCTGTTAACAAGTGGTCTGTTTGTACAAATTAAGGAATGGGTTGCTGGGAATATCTAGTTGGTTTATTAAAAATAAGTCAGTTATATATGTGTCGTAAAATCAAAACAAAACAAAGCAAAACATAAACCCAGCTCTGTTTGGAGGTGTGCTCCTGTGGCAATGAATCTGTGCTCATGCTGGTTTCCCACCTGCAGCAGCACAACGGCACAAACTGAAGACTCTTCATTCTGCAGCCAGTCAATACTGCCAGGTCCTTACTCTGTAGTCAGTTTCAGTTTATGCTCATCCAGTTTGCAGAATAAATTCCTATTTGTTCTTTCTTGCATTAACCTTGCCAGTATACAATGGCTTTTTCATTCTGTTTCCTTCACTCTTGTACTCAGGTGCTTCCATCTCATGATATCTCATGCCTTCTCTGGACTGGTGATGCTTCCTGATTCTGTTTCATCTGCAAATCTCGAGCTCATTGCTACTGTCTTTGCTGCAACACCAGTAATGCAACTTTCAAGATCAATCCTCAATCCAGTTCTGGATTCACGCTACTCTTTTCACGATCCCCTCTTTAGTCCATTTTTTGTCAGAGAAACTACTAACCTGCAGTTTAACTAATGACTTACCATATTAACTAATATCAGATGCAAGTAGTCCAGGTAAATGAGATCTATAATATTGCCTTTGTTTAGACGATCAGTTGTTTCATCAAAAGAAAGGCAATCAATCTAGTGTTTTACCTCTGATAAACCCATGCCCTATTTTTTCTCTATTTCTGCCTCCTTATATTTAACTGTTTCCCAAAAATTTGTCTCTGAACCTTATATACTATGTAGATTTAGGCAAACAAGCCTTTTCAGTAAGTACACAAACCGCATGACACTACCCCATCTTGAAGCAATAAAAAAAAATTCCAAAATATATCCCTACAGCTTCCAATGAAGTAATGTAAACAAACAGTCCCAATATTCTCAGGCTCATACATTTCTCCAAAGATTTGCATTCTTTCTCATGTAAGATAACACTGATGATAGGGAAAATATGCTGGCAAGAAAACTCTAGTTGTTGTATTTTCACTATTACAATTGGATAACCTTTCAGTCCCGAATTAAGAACATTCTCTTTGTAGAGTCTGGCAGAGCAGACTCTCCATATCATGCATTCCCTTTCAAGTTAAGGCCTCAGGCTGATGTCTTATTACATCAGCCCATCACATCTGGGCTCTGGGATGAATGTTGCACATTTGGACAGGGTCTTAACAATAGCCTTATGTGTATGTTGTATATTCTGGAAATGCTTGTTAAAAAAGAAATTATCAGAAGACTCTTTATTATTAGTTCTATTGTCTGTATATTGGTAAATCTTTCACAACTGGGTAAATCTTTCACAACTGTTTCAGAGTGATTAGGCCAGATTCAGCTCTTCTTGAACTTTTCCTGCAAAGACATCAGCAATGTCTCTTCCTTTGGAGTTTCTGGTGCGCTTGTTTTTCTCATCATTTAACACTCCATTTTGGAAGTGGTACCTTATGGTTCTCAGGATCCGTGCAAAACCATCTTTGACTTAATTTAAGCAAGAAAAACTTGCCAAAACCTCAGCCTTTTTGTTTTTAATATGTCCCTCTTCAGTTTTCTTCCTTTTCAGTTCAGCCCATGGTGCCTCAGTCTGTTTTCTCTTTTACTTAGTCTCTGTCTACTTTAAGACTAATATCAAGTTTCTCTATTCCATGGTTAAAGGAATTTTTAGTCCTTCAAGCCTGATATGTTAGCAAGAAGAATGGTATTTTTTGTTTAACTCATTTTCTGTGTTTATCAGCCTACAAGGAGAATCTGCAGTAGCTTCCAGCTATGGGGATCTAGATTCAAAGCCCAATCAGGTTTTATTCACTCTCGTAATGCTTTGTTTCTGAGCAACATAGAAGGTTTTCTAAATAGAAGGAAGAGTTTCATATATTTTCTACAAGTGAAAATAGATATCTACGGATTCTTAGTGAGAAGTCATTTTAATGTTTGTGGACCGTTTTTTTAAGGTAAGTACAAAACCAAAGAACATTTCCTTATTCACCTGAAGTAAAACACTTCAGCATTTTATCTGAAGCAAATGCCCGGTTTAGTGTGAAATTAAAAAGGTTACTTGTTTTTGTCTTAAAGATAAATAATTTTGAAAAAACATACGGAAAATGGCCAATTAAAATGGAGAAATACAATCCAATTTTATTTTTATTCTTCTATAACCAAACATTTACATTTTGAGAAACCTGCTCCTAGTGAAATATGTTCACCAGTTAGAAAAGCAGACAGAAGTATAGAAAATGTTTCTATTTTCAACTGACAAGCAATTACAGATAATCTGTACTCTAATTACATGGTACATTGAAACAATTATATACATATTGTCTCTTTTTCCACATTCAGAATCTTCCTGTAATTTACTTATCCAATTATTCTTAATGCTCTTCTGCTTTATAATTTCCAGCACACAGAGCAATATTTAGTTTAGAGACTTCAGACTTAGGCACTGAAACAAAGGTTTCAAAACACCAAGTATGGAAGACATATTGCATCATAGCTGTGAGAGTTTTATAATCTTGATAGTTCTATCACAGCTAAGAGCTGCTGTATTTTCATGTGGAAAAGCATCCCCAGGGAACCCCTCAGCCTCTGCTCCAGACTCAGGCCACTTGCTTCCCTCATTCCAGAAAGTTTCTGAGTCGTATGGTCTGCACATGCGTGGCCAAATTTTGATCCTTTTAAGCCAGACTTATCACAGCATGTAGTAAAATCAAAACCACACCAAATCTCCCTAAAACTTGGTGTATAGAACAAGTGATGATGGTATTATATACTGTCTCATAAATAAATGCTGAAGTTACAGGCTGGTAATTTCTCTACCATCAACTCTTTTTCGACATATTTTTGCAATCAGAGAATGACAGCTGGCTCGCCGTTTCTTTAAACATTTCTCTCCCAGGTAGGATAAGTGATATTTAAGGACATTGCATCCAATTTTAACCTAAGAAAAAAAAATCTTCAAAATATTTGCCAATACATTTCTAATACAACTATCTATCAGGACATTAAGATAATTGAGAAGGGAATTCAGTGCAAAGTAGCTTATTGATCTTTTACTAGCTGTAGTAATCAATATTGGCTCTTCAGGAAATGTCTCAGAAATCATTTATTTGAATGTTTTCAGTAGATGATGTTAATAGGTTGTACAGGAACGGAGCTGACAACATCATTTAGCTGTCAGCAAACCCATATGCTGTAGGGTTGATAGAAATACAGTAACTAGATGAGGAGAAAAACAGTGCTAAAACATTCAGATTTGGAGTGTTTTCAAGGTTATGATTTATTTGAAAAAATAATTTTGAAAAATATAATGGGCATGCTTTGTCAGCGCTACTTGAAGAGTTGAGTTTACATGGTATTTGCTGCATGTTTTTCAATTCAATCCAATTCTTTCTATCTTTCAAAGCCTGTCAATAGATACTAAGCCCACTCTTTCATTCTAATAAGTATTTTTGTTATCACTGGAATCTGAATTTCAAAACACACACCTTTCATTCATCCTGTGATTTAAGTATTTTGAGAAAAAATATTATGAATTCCGTATGTTATTACTAATAGTGGTACCTCTGTTTATATTATTTTTTTCTAATTATTCTTTCATACTTTATAAAGGAACCTATTTATTAAAGCAATTATTGTGATTTCCTGGTGTGCTTTCACATATTTGCTGGGTATTTTTCCTTCTGCATAGTCACTAGCAAATAAATACCTAGATCATTTAGGTTTTGAACTACCTGGGATTTTGGAGGATGAGGGTGTGGCTGTTATTTGTTTTGGGGCGATTATTTTGGCTCCAATCTCTCCAGAACTAGGAGACATTTTTCTCCCGTTTTCAAAAACTTCTATCCTTTATTTGCCCTGAATTCATGGGCATTCACCTAAGGATAAGACTTTTTGTTAGATGTATGATATTTTAGAGGCTTTTTCTGAACTTGTGCTGAATGACAGGATATTTTGCATCACTAGCAGAATAGCACTGCATTTGCTCAATTACTGGCACTGTACAAACAGATCCTAACAATTGTGAGGATTCCCAAAGGGATTATGTTTATATGGATTATATATTTGGATTCATAGCTGCACTATGAATTAAGATATTTTTAAGCATACACTTGTTTATGTTACATAGCATATAAATGTAACCAACAAAGCTAGAGAAATATAGTTAAATATTTGAACATTTTCTGTTCAGTTATTTCTTTAGGGAATATGGATTACAAATATACAAAATGAAAATGAACAAAATGAAAAAAACAGTGTTCCTATACTTGTGAAGGTAACTATGGAGGCTTACCCACTTGTTCACAAATATTTTTCATGAAAGAAACACTATAATCTGAATTCCTTGACCTAACACTTTTTTTTTAAATGTCACTCCATCTGTGCATCTATTGTAAGTCAAATGCAGAATGGTTTGGGGGGGGCATGGATTTTGTGGTTTTTTTATTAACAAATGCCTTTTTTAATTAACAAATGGCTTTTATATTTTATGTGGAGCTTGAAAATACTTTTTTTCCCCTTTTGATGCTAATCTCTTCCTTTTCAGTCTTTGTTTACTTGATCTTTTCCAAGCAGCACAGTAAACCAGCATCTTGTGATAGAAAGGAAAAATAAAATAAAATACTTGAAACCTTGAAACTAGTCAGATAAGCCAGGCTAGGCTTTCTGCAGGCATGTGTGTTGCACTGGGCTGTAGGGCTCCCAAAGGTTCTGACTCACACCACATCTGCAAGCACGTGTTCATATTTCAGTAGCCACAAAAACTGTGCCTTAAGATTATGCATTTTTGAAGTAGAGAATAACCTGCATTTTATTGACATAGGTCCATGATACAGGATGCTTTCTTACATGAAAACACTCTCTCAGGAGTGTTATGAGGGAATAGTGGGGAAAATCATAGAATCATAGAATGGCCTAGGCTGGAAGGGACCTTAGAGATCATTTAATCCAGCCTCCCTGCCACCAGGGATGCCACCTCTCGACTAGATTGGACTACACATGGAGACCGAACGGGAATCGAACCTGCGTCCTTGGCGTTGTTAGCGCCACGCTCAACTGACTGAGCTTACCGGCCTCCTACCAAACCTTTCATAAAACCCAGCAAAACTTTATTCTAAAATATATTTCCTTTTCGAAGTTATCTTAACCTGATCAGTGAGGAAATAGGCAGAAAAACGATTCAGGGTCTTGTGTGATCCAAAGTCAGCTGAAGAGTAAATGCATATTCTCTTGAATAATATCCACTGTATTGCACCAATCTCAGTAACTCGTGAGATCAAATGTCAAGAAGATTTTTGTTCTTTATTTCATTCCAACAAATTTTCTCTGAGAGAACAAAAGCCTGGTGAAGACTTTTCTAGGGTCAACTTGGGGCTACAGTTCTGACTAAATATGTAACATGAATAGATGAAATGAAGCAAAATAAATGAAAGTCTGTCACCTATTTGGATTTTCTGGATTTTTCACCTTTAATTTTTTTCCATCTAACAGTGTAAAGTTTTTTCCATCTAACAATGTAAAACATTGTCACTGATTAAGTTGATAGACTACAATATTGCCATCTTACATTTTCTACTGCCCTCTTTTTTCTCATGAGAAACACCTCTTAATTAAAGCTATTACTTTACAAATGTCTAACAAGAAAAATCGTGCCTTTTTCTTACAAAAATATATATTGTCACATCATTTAATTACTTGAAGACTTGCTTCGATTTTTCTGTTTCCTTTCTTGTGTAAACCTCAAATTTATAATCTATGAGAAAAACAGGGTGGACTTGCATGGTGAAAAATGGAAGCATAGCAAAAATTCTGAGCATTATGTGCCTCATTTAGTTTCATGTACACGTGCAATTCCGATGTCAATGCATGCTTTAAATGTCAGGACTTTTATTTGTGACTACCTTAGGGCCTGAAGGTTGGAATATTTATGGTAGACAGTTAATCAATTTCCTTTTCTTAGTGGTGTTAAATAAATTAAAAATAAATCTGTTTACAATTTAGGGTTTACATTCCTGTGTTTGAATTGAGCAATTAGTTGTCTGAACCCTTATCAGAATGTAATTTGGGCAGAGTACATTTTACTAGTATTTCTAGGGCTGGATTTAGTCCCATATGGAGTTCAGGTTTGTAATAAATTTTTGTCTGTTGTGGTAAGGATAATATTGTTTGATCCATTTATTTTTATTATCACTGGATTCTCTGCAGGGATAAATCAGCAGCTTAGCTTCTGTCTATCAATCTCTTTATAACACAGAAATAACAACTTGAACATTTATTTTCAGTCAGACCTGAGCCTGATTGTTTTGCTTTGCCATTATTCTGGTATGCAACTTCATAAAATGTATCTCAGTGCAAAAGTCTAACCATGGGCATCTCAGAAGGGGCGTTTCAATCTACAGAAAAACTTCTTTAGTATTAGTTCCCTTTAACATAAACACAAAACTTTTATATTCCTGATGTCAATATTTAACTGTTCCTAGTACTACAATAGCATCCTTATTTAGTTGTTCACAGGCTCTTCCTATGCATGGATGTGCTCACCTGCACGTTTCCCTCAGGCAAACTGCCCTGGCAGAATTTGCATCAGTCAGTGAAATGAAGCTGAGGGTACAAAGATCTGTCCCCATATCTGGAAGGCAGCTTTCAAGGGACTATCTGAGATACCAAGAAGAGTGCTTCAAGAACAATGATGCATCCCAGTCGGACAGTAGAACAATCCTCATGACCTGACAGGGTCCTACAGGAAAGTTGGGGGGGGACTGTTTACAAGGGTGTGCAGTGCTGGGGCATGGATCAATGGTTTTGAAATAGATCAGGGTAGACTTAGATTAGCATTAGGAAGTTATTTCTTATGAGGATGGTGAGACGCTGGAATAGGTTGCTCAGATAGGTGGTGGAGGCCCACTCCCTGGCAGTGTCCAAGACCAGGCTGGATGGGGCTCTGGGCAACCTGGTCTAGTGGGAGGTGTCCCTGCCCATGGCAGGGGGGTTGGAACTAGATGATCTTTAAGGTCAAACCATTCTATCTCCATTCTCTATTCCAGCTCAAACCATTCTATCATTCTATGATTCTGTGATTCTATGACTCTATAACTCTGCGATGTTATGAAGTGTAGCTTCGATGATTAAATTCTGAATTTCCCTGGGCCTTCTGTCACACTAGGAGTTTATGTAGGTTTTTTTTTATATTTTAAAAATTACCTCAATTTAAATTGTTTAGTGGAATACCTATCTTTCAGCTAGGAATTAAATATTAGAAAAAGTGAAGCTCTCTTGTTGTCTTGTAAACACCAGTTTCAAACAGTTTTGCTGACTAGCACGTCTGAAAACCAAAGCCTATGAAACGAATAATAAAAAAACATGAAACACCACAAAGCCCCACAGATCCTGGGACAACTTAAAACCAGGAGGAATGAATAAAGGCTGATATACCCAAGAACCTGAGGAAACAGGTAGGGACACATGGAGATGGCCCTGAATGAGGTGGGTACCCTAATGTAGGGCTGTGAGGATCCATCAGGTTTGTGCAGGGTGCTGGTGGAGGGTTCGTGCCGTCAAGTGGCTCTGGAGCTGGATGTTTCCCTGTGGGAAGACGTATGCATGGGCAAAGTTGGCTGATGGGGTTGGGCTGGGTGAGTGGGTGCATCTGCTGTGGTACCCCTGCATGGGGATGGTGCTGCCACTGGCAAACATGGTAAAAGGGTTAAGGTTTTGGGTGAACGGCAGCCCAGCATGGTATCAGTGCTGGCTTACCAGAGGTGGCAGCTGCTGACATGGTTATGTAGCAAGAGGGCAGCTTCTCTGTCTAAAGAAAAGAGGTAGGTGGAAAACATTAATAAAAGTAAGCACTTTTAGAGAGTATTTTCACTTAAAATAGTTTCATGGGATTTTGGCTAAATAAACACGGAAACTCATGGACTGGATCAGTCCTGCTGTTGTTGGTCTAAGATTGACATCAGTCACTGTGAGAAGCTTCAGGGAAAGGACCAAGACAGTCAGCCCCGGGAGGGTGAGAGGGGAGCATTCATCTCCCCGTGGAAGAAATGTACATTCAGTAGATATGGCTGAAAAAAAGAGATATATTAGACTTTGTAATCGATGTTTTCTGTTTGTATGTGTATCTACTTCGCTAACATTTTTTTGCGTTAAAGTTTTTTAATGTAAACACAGAGACAAAATTAAGCTTTAGTATACTTCCATTTATGTCAGTGAATGGTAGGGATTAATCTGGTTTCCAGTACGCAGTTCTGAAAGAGGTAAATCTGTGGTTGACCTCTGCTATTCTCAAGTTCCAGAGAAGATGCAAACCATCTGTATTTTAACATAAAAATTGAAGTGCACAATCAGCTGTAGTACAGGATAGAGGAGATCATATTTGCTTTCCCAATTATTTTTGAAACCTACTTAGAATCTGGTGGATGGAATTAAAAACATAAGAAATGTTCTATTGCCCCAGACCAATGGTCTACCTACCCTTATAAAGTCTCCGGCAGTGCCAAATGGAGATCACGAGCATTGTATTGGCTCTGGCTGGTTCTATCTGCAGGAATATGGTAAAATTGTTTTCTCCACCTGGAGGAACATAGTCTGTTGTTTAATGTCAGATCTTTGGACTATTTGATCTGAGAGGGAAAACATGACTGGGATCAATTCAGTGCAAGTTTATCTCCAAAATACATGATGGTGATGTGAAAATTGTTTTATTGTCTAAATGAATCACAGAGTAGTAATTATAATTATCAGATTATTGTACATATGAACTCATTCTGTATTGTTTATCATTAAATATTTTCTCTGATCTGCATTATATTTTCTTGCTCCTTTCAAATACTTCTTCTTTGTCTTGGTCTGGAAGAATATCGATGAGTGATTTATTTAATTTCAAAGGAACTTCAAGACTTTCCTGTCAAATCTAACTTTGATTTGTCAACACTGCATATGCCAGGGCATTAGTGCTGTTGAAACTATCATGATTTAAGGGAAGAAGTGAGAGAAATTTTTCATGTAGGTCACCTTTTGTTAGAATATTGAGTCTTGACAGAATAAAGCAAGTACTCTTTTAAATATCATGAATTGTAAACGGGCACGCTGATATTTGCCTAGAGATCTCTGGTGGGTCTAGAATCCTCCTCTGGTGGGGAGTCAGAGGAGGGTTGGTTCCCAGCTATGCTATGTGTCTACTAAAATGTTACTCTACTCCTCTGAAAAAAATCCTTCTTTAAGTCTCTCCTATGGGAAACTTTGTTTAGAAGTAGACATTATGCTCAGAGTTCACTCAGTTCAGACAGTAGGAACATTGTTTTGTGTTTGAGAAAAACATGGTTTTACACACTTAATGAATACATATTGACTTTTAGTTTCCACCTGGCCCAGAAAAATATGTATGCCTAAGGATGATGTTGCTGCTAAAATCTTATAGTGCTGGAAAAAAAGATGTTGAAAAGGGAAGTAAACAAGACAGAGTTGGGAGAAAAATATAAATGGAATTGGTAAATAATTCTGCAGAAGAATGGCACCTGGACACAGTCATTTGATATATAGTGATGATAATCTTTATCACTGCTATCAGCATACTCATGAGACTGCAGTATATGAGATTCCTGAACACAAAAGTCCAGATACCTGAAAACAAAACAAGAAGTGAGAGGCAATGGGTAGATTCACGGGAATACCAGAAAATTCACAAGGCAGTCAAAATGCAGGGATATCACTGCACAATGTAACTGGTGTCAAGGTTGGTGTTTGTTTTGGTGTTTATTTTTTTACTCATAATAAAATTTGTTTAAGATAATCTGAGTGTCTTTAAGGAGGTTAGATATTACTGGGGAGATAGTCTCTAATGGGATTATGGGTCACTGGATATAAGCACAAAAGTGCTATTGCCACTAGCACTTATAAAAAAAAGCCTGGTATCACAAGTAACAAAGTGTAAACAATAGATTTTTTTACTCTAAACAATCTCCAAAGTACAGCCAAACAATGAATATTGATGCTTTGGTCAGAGTGATAGGAGAGGAGGAAACACTCCAACATAAAATCGACACTTGCAACTGCCTTACCACAGCAAAGGTTCTTTCAGACAAGACTCAAAGGATGAGAAGAGCTTCCAAGAGATTTTAACCTCTATGGATAGATAAGGAAGTGCCCACCTGGATGTCACATGTTGGGCATAAAGGATTTGAAATGTTTGGATACAGCTTAAACGTGATCACCAGATTCTGAGCTAAGGGTGATGGCTCAGGGGCAGTGGAGGGGGTTTGGCTGAGGTGTAAGAAAGGGTGAGGGAAGAAGGTGCTGAGAATAGAATTTGAATTTGCCAGCAGCTCTTCTAGACCTCTTAGTATACAGCTGTGTAAACAACTGTTTTTTTCGGTTAGGTGTATAAACCCAAACACACTCAATATGTAACTTTCATTGATCCAGAATGAAAAAGTTTCCAATTACTTTATAAAGCAGAGACACTCAACACTTCTGTTCCAGCTTAACAAAACATTCTCTTTGACTGAAATGAAATTACTCATTGGCTTTTTTTCTTCTGAAAATATTTAAACATCAAACATATCTGCATGTGGTCTCAATACAACACTTGGAAATAAACAATAAAACCTTTCTTACCCTCATTCAGATCCTATTAACAGATTAGATATGAATTATTTGTAAAGAGATTCAGTGGTCACAAAATCGCTGATTTGGGAAAACAAACACTCGGTTCCTGTTACAGTACTGACTGCCAGAGTAGGAGCCTGCTCCTGTGGCTTGAGGTGGGCTGGCCTTCTGTCAAACCTGCAGTAGCTATTCTCCCCTTGGTGGGTCAAAGTTACTGTAGACGAACAATCATGATGCGCATTTTGTTCTCTGTGTTCAGATAGGGCAGATAAGCCATAGACCATCCACTATAGTAATGCACAGGCGAGCCCTCAATGAGCTCAGTTTTCTGTATGTTTCAAGGTTATGAAGGCCTGTCTCTTCTCAGGCGGTCATTTCTCAACACACCTCTTCTGCAAAGACTCAGGAATGGTTTCCAAGTATCACAAAAAGTGGCATTTAGATGTTGTCCAGAAGTAAAACTATTAGACAAAACTGTGTGGCACAATAGCTTATCTCTTAAACAACATCATCAACCTTACTCCAGTGTCTTACTGATTTGGACCCTACTGATTCTGATTTATGCCTTTTTTAAATGAATGAGCTTGCTTGCAGAGAAGGTAGGATTTAGTGTAAGCAGAGTGCCAGACTCTGAAATAGAAAATGTTTATATTGTTGGGAAGTGATGTAATGGCAGCTTGAATTATGTTTATTAGCATGTGAAAAGTTTTAGCAACGTATCATTTTGCTCTCTCTTAGAGATTTGCATGCTGTAAAAAAAATGTCCATGGATAACGAACCAGAAAATATATACATACTTCACTGGTTGTAAGTGCTGCGTGGAGGGTCTGTTGAGGTGTGTGTGTTACGTTGCTTTTTAAAACATATTTTCCACTGACAGAAAAAGTTTTATGAAGGTGTTGTAGACAGACAATATAATTAATTCACTTATTTTAAAAATAATAAAATAAAAATAAAAGCTAACTTGAAAATGACCCTGCCTTTTCTACACGTGTTGGGAAGTATGGGCGCTTACCTGCATTTAAGTTTTGATGTAGTACCATTTCTTATTTGTTTATTTATATTATCAAAGGACATGGCAGGTCTCCTGAGTAATTACAGACCTATTTTGTTTGATAACTAATTGGAGCATAGGGAAGGTGTTTCTTATTCATGCTGTTGGCATTTTATACTTGTTTTACTAAAAGTGAAGTCAAGGTGTCTGACGACATTTTGAATCTAGCTTTACTGCATTAGAAGACAAACATACCACAGATGAAATGCACTATATAGTTAGAAGTTATTTACACATTTGTGTATACTTTTATAATGTTCTGTTACTGATTTTAAAAAACAAAACCAGTCCCCAATAGGGTAAGTATCTTAACATAATGAATGCTGCTCTTTCTTTCTGCATTTGCCACAAATTTTTGTAGTGTTCAGGAGTTTTTCTTATCATTTTTTGCTTGTTTGTTTTAAGATAAGCAATATTTTTATCTATAAATTTTTGGTTTTGATTGCTCCTGTTCTTGGGCCACAGCAACCCCATGCAACACTAACAGGCTTGATGAGGCGTATCTGGAAAGCTGCCTGGCAGAAATGGACCTGAGGGGACTGGGGTTATTCAATCTGCAGAAAAGGAGGCTGAGGGGAGACCTTATTGCTCTCTACAACTACCTGAAAGGAGGTTGTAGTGAGGTGGGTGTTCATCTCTTCACACTAGTTACAATTGATAGGACAAGAGGAAATGGCCTCAAGTTATACCAGGTGAGGTTTAGGTTAGATGTTAGGAAAAATTTCTACACCTGAAAGAGTTATCAAAGACTAGAACAGGCTGCCCAGGGAAGTGGTAGAGTCGCCATCCTTGGATGTATTTATAAGCTGTCTAGATACAGTGCTTAGGGACATGGTTTAAAAGTGGGCCTGGTAGAGTCAGATAATGATTTGACTTGATGACCTTAAAGGTCTTTTCCATCTAAAACAGTTCTATGATTCTATGATTCTATGGCATGGAAGTATTTACCTGAACAGTTGTCTAATTCTCACACCATAATGATATTGGAAAAATCAAATATCTTAAAGCAGAAAAATGCATCACACAAAACCACACATTGAAGGGAGATGTTTCATGGAAATGGCTGGAACACTGTTGAAACTAAAGTTATACTTTATAGGTGACAGAGCATGAAAGATTATGATATTTAAGCAATTCAAGTTAAAACTGAGAACAGGAGTACATTAGTGTATTAATGTTCACAGCCAATTTAAAATCAATTGAAGCTTCAGAACATTTTCTAGAGAATCTTTGGTTTTAGTACAAATTGTAGCAGGCAAAGATCTATGTAGTACGTGGGAGGTGACGTTAAGATCTGGCAGACAAATAGGATATATATACATATATATGGTTCCTACTTCTTTTATAGATGCCCTGCAGAAAGACTTGGAAAGGAATTTTCTTGCTGGGAATTCATCCAGGAAAAGAGTTCATAAAATAATTGTTTTCTGAGACTGCTTTTTTTCATTTACAGTAATAGATGATTCAGAAGTAGTATGAGATGGAAAATAATGGACGTGCATCAACATTAATGTTTGGGAAAGGTGGATGGAACCATTTAACTAGAATTTAGATCTGTGATGATTACATGGAATGCAGTTAGAGTTGGGCGTTATAATTCATCTGTAAATGCAGTCAACAGAGATTATTGCTTATAAAAGTATAGGTGTGTCCAGGTTCCACGATGTAACAAGGATGATGTCAGTCTTCATCCCAGAGGCTTACTACCCTTTTGCAATGGTGTGAAATCTTATTTGATAAGACATATAAGCAAAAAAACCTTCACCAAACCTCCAATAATTCAGAACCTGTGAAAGTTTTCCAAATGGTATGAATGTCTCTGTTAATAATAGTAATACCGTGGGGAGCAAGAGAGTAAAGGTTCACATATGAATAGCAGAGGTGGCCAGAGTACGACGAAGGAAGGAAAAACCTCAGAGGTACCATCCATGGATTGGAGGTGTCCAGGCAGCACTGCTGTAATGCCCACCAGCCCTGCACCCTGGCCACCTGCCTGTTGAGCTCTGGTGGAGTTTTGTTGCTTTGTTGCTCAAAACATCAGTGGAAATATCCCATCAGGATGTGATGAATCAGTGAAGCATTAACTGCAAGATCATAATGGAATCGTGTCTGATTGTTTTGTGATTACAGCTTTCCCACTGGTTTATATTTGGACTTCATTCACAATTAGGCTATTGCCATCTGGAATTTCTTTATGTCCTTGAAAAAGTAAGGGAAAATTGTTTCCTTCAACAGTATTGGAATGCATATAGAAGACCTAAGAAGGAAACTTTGCCTTATATTATATGTTTCCTAGACAACTTTCTTATTTTTTTTCTAATGGTTTCTCTCTATAGTTTAAATGTGACGATTATTTTATGTATTCTCAATGCCATGCTGAAGTAATTACAGCTGCAACTTTCAGGAATGACTTTTTACAACTGGGAAGTCATCTTCACATGTTAATCCACAGGACAGAATCTGTTCTGGTCTTCAGTTCAAGAATAAATAGATTTGTTCTGTAGTTAACTTTAAAACTCCTGGCTTTTAATGGGGAAAAAATGCTTGTGTGGAAGATAAGATTCTATCAATGGTAAAAAAACATGCACTATGCTGAATTTAGCATAGCTGAAACTTTGTCAATGTCTCTTAAAGTCTTAATGTGTAGACTGGTACAGGTAACTTGTGACAGTGCACCTGATATCACCATGACATATTTCTGGGATCATTTGGAGAGGTGAAAAATCTCTGCAATTTTCTGTTCAAGGCAGAAATGATAAGAATCATCTTGTTTACATGATGTTGTCTTTACTATCATGCTGCATGTGAGAAGGAAGTAGCAGTATATGTAATGACTTTGCAGAATTTCTTGAAAGTCAAATATCCAGATTCTCTTTTCTTTTTTCTGGTGTTTTTTGACTCTAGTCTATAGTAACCTCCAAAGGATGAATTGCTACCTCTAAAGACCAGCGTCTCAGATGGCGAGGTTCATCTTTTGAAAATTCCTATCTCTTTCCACTGGCTGTCAAATCAATCTTGGTGACTCATTTGAAAACACATTTTATAGGTAGGCAGGGATCATGCCTACTGTGTACTGCCTGGTGGAAGAGAGAGACCTGTATCGAGCAAGCAACCTTTGCTTAACTGATCCACTACGTAACAGCCTTCATCTGTTAATTATAAAAGAATGAAAACAGTTTTGCATATCATTCACTGATTCTAATGTGTGTATATCTTGCAAAGCAGTGACTTCATCACTATTTATTTAGGGCATAACAAAAGTGTTGTAGAGAATTAGTCTTGTTTCTCAGCATACAACTTTAAGCTGCATTATTATTGCGTGAAAAGCTGAAAAATCCCAAATAAGATTCCAAATAAATGTTATTTCTACTTTCTGCTCTTCGAAGTATCCACAGTGTTTGTTAAGATGAAGCAGGCAGTAAAATGCCTGCCAAATCACATCAACAATGATGAAATGACTTAACTGAGCTTAACTAGCAGTGATGTTTGTTTTACTTGGACAAGAGTTTTATCCTTCAGATCTGAAGAGATCTGAAGGAAAAAGGATAAATGCTGCAGTAATTCTTAGAATTAGGAATCCTCAGAAAGGATTCACTTTTGAATCAGCAAATTCACTTTTTGATGCAGCATCTGTATGAGACATAAGATGGTGTTATAGGTAGAGAAGATCTTATTAGTAAGGCGCATAGATGCATCTTTCAAAAACTGCTGGTTCTGTGGAAATGTCAAAGGGTACTTTCCTGTATTGAAAATTATCCTGAAGACCTTGCTATTGGTGTTCACTGCAGGAACATGTCTGAAATGGTCCAAGAGAAATCAACAGAACAAAGCAGGCAATCCTGGCCCAGTCATTAAACTTCCTCAGAAATTATAGCAGATGAAGATGTCACATCAATATAAGAGACCTGGAGTAAAAAACCCTGTTTTCTGAACTCACTTGAAACCTCAGGTGTTCCAACGTCTATCACAATTGAAATTTCTTAGTGATATTATGTTTCTACGTGAGAAGTTCATGGAAAAGAATGAAAAAATCTCCAAATAACAGAAATTCAAAAGCTGTTGCATAGCTTCATGAGACTTTCTAATGGGAAAATTGGCTGTAGAAATTAGGAAGGACACGAGGTAATGTTGTGAAAAAATCAAAATTTCCCCACTGAAAGATTTTTATGCCAGTCCTTCAATATGTGGTAAATTGCCATTCTCACATGCAGAGAAACAGGGAAATGAACTAAAGCATTTTCTGCCTGTTGAGACCATTTATTTGACCTCTTTGGTGAATGAAAGCTGTAAGAAAGGTCGCTTCCAAACAGAGCCCTGCACAGCACAGCAGAACTACCTATTTCAGTGATGTCTTCCATGTGCAGACTGGAAGTCCGCCTGGCCAGAAACCAATACATCAAATTCACTGAATCTGTGGCAAAATATGTAGTAGTATCTGTGTAACAAATGTTTCACTCTAAGTACCTATCTTTAAGCATTAAATGAAAAACTAGAATAACACAAACCCCACAGGTCAAATATATGCAAAAATAATTGAAAGAAACATTAAATCATGGCCTTAAGGGCCTGTGCCATGCACAAGACAGGAAAAAAAAGTTGCATCGTTTTTCTTTGGGAAATATGAAACTACTGCTGAAGTTACGATTTTTATTTAAGTAATTGACAATGTGGGGTATTAATAGATTTAAATATGAAATATCCAGTAGTGTTATGAAATACACAGAACACAGAAGTGACTTGTATTATGATACACCTTCTTTTTCTTTCAGTTTGTTCCTTAACAGGTAGTCATAAAGCAGAATATAATTTACTGAATGGATGGAATCCTGAATTCTACATTTTTGTCTATATGGAAATATAAAGAATATAAAACTTTTGAAAGCTTAGGATTTGTTTAACTTGTGTTCTTAATGACTGGACAACTCTGGCATGAAAAGCAAACAAGTGTTGTTTTAAAGAGGGAAGATGGAAAATCGGAGAAAGCAGATTTTTACATAATGGAAGATCTGAAAAGAAGTTAATACTCAAATACAAATTAGTAGTTTTATTGTACTCCAAACATCTGTGTCCTGAAACCAATTTTTTGTGCAGCCAGTAGAAACGAACACTTCCCATGTGTGCTGGCCTAACACTAGAGAAATGTTCAGAGCTGTTGGAGAACTCTGGGATGAAACACTTTCCTTTGGAAAATGGCAAGCTGCTTAAACAGAGACTTTCTAAGAATGGGTTGCTTTCAAAAACCATCTGATTTTTGAAAGAAAAGTCTTGACATTGCCAAAAAAATTTTGGCTTCATGGTTTTTTTTTAATACAAAGATCCCAGTTTTAGTTCTAACCAACTTCTTATTCCCATAAATTAATTAACACATGACAATAATTAGTTAGCTTTAGATACAACTGTGTCAACATTATCTGAACAATCTGCTCAATCTGCTCATTGCTAGAGGATGATGCCATGGCAGAGCAGAAGGAATATTCTTTACATATTTTAACTCAATATTCTAGACCATGAACTAACTAATTATAGTGTAAAAAAACTTCTGTCTGCAGAAATGATACATAAATATGAATAGTATTTGATAATATAAATGCTTCATAACAGGAATTATATCTAGCATAAAATGAACACAACTGAACACAAAGTAAAAAACAAGTAAATGAAAAAATATAATTAATATTGAATTACGATTTTAGCTAAGAGAAAACATCTTGCATCTTTCATATTTCTCACACAGTAAAAACACATATTTTCGAAGGATTGGCATGTACTTCACCTGGTCATTTGAGGACCAAATCTTCTGCCTGTCAATATACTAATTGTCTGTTCACCCAAAGCATCATTTTCTGAATCAGTGTTCTAAAATCTATTCAAAGAAGTTATTTTTCAGTCAGAATACACTTGACTATTTGGGATCATGCTGGAGAGAGAGGGAAAAGAAAAAAAAAGTAGAGTGAAGCGTTCTTTTATTTACATTTGGCAAATACAGAAGATTGCTGACTAGATTAGACTGAGGAAACTAAATTAGATTTTCCCGATCATCTCTTATTTTATTCCATTTAAAAAATTCATAGCTATCCAGTGGGCAAAGTCTCAGGTTATTTAAGTTGTTTAGAAACCATTTTAATGTGTTTCAGTTTACTGATGCCTGACACTCATTTTCACTTGCTATTCTATACAAACAATTTCTTCCTAAATCTGACATACACTAGGGACGTTTCTCACACCGGAAACACTTAACTAGGAGTGAGAGTTGAAGCTCAGATTAAAAACCACATCTTGTCAAACAGTATTTGCTCTGAATGCATTTAACTAAAAATGAAATTTAAACAGTCCTGTGGGCTTAGAAAAGGTGAATAAGGTCTTCTGGATAAGGGTTCTTGAAGCAGCAGGTGCAAACCACTGTGAGCACAAAAGACTTGCTGAGACAATGGAGTGCAAATTAAGCTGGACTTGAGGAAATGTGGTCCTACTTGAAAAGCAGAATAAACAGTTTTTAACTTAAGTTCTTAGAAGTTAGCTAAAAAAACCCAATCAAACAAAAAACACAAGCCCCACATATAATTTAAGAATATAAGAAAGGAAAAAATCCAGTCTTAAGTCAAAGAGCTTGGACAACCCTTATGTTCTCTAGAGAAAGGTGTTAATTTAGTAATAGAAGACAAATGTAACAACTGGAATATGACATGTAGGGGAATATTCCCAAGGGGATGTGTTTTAATTAACATATCCAGGTTCCACTGAAGCAAATATGAGTTAGGCACATAGGTGTCTCTGTTCAGGTTTATCCTACAGAGAAATCCATAAGTGTTTTTTTAACTCATAACCTCAATTCTACTGAGTCCTGTGTCAATGGGTTGATCTGTTGAAACTCACATAAAAGACAAAGCATTCACATATTCTGCTAAAGATTTATCTTGTATATCTTACATATTTCTCCATTACTACACGTTACACATATATTTCTAAATAAAAGTAAAAAGGACTGTAGCTTTTAAACTAAAAGATTAGCTGTGAATCCTGACGTCTTGATTTATTACCAAACAATTAGGATTGCTACTACCTTCCTTCCTCCTTCCCTCCCTCCCTCCCTTCTCTCCCTCCCTTCTCTCCCTCCCTTCTCTCCCTCCCTTGCTGTTAGCAAATGGATGTCAGATGTCTTGTTGACTACAATGCTATTTTATGGATAATTGGATTAATGGAGAAGGTTTTATGTTAGTGCAGATCTTTTCTTCGATTTTCATTCTTACCTGCCTACTACTATCATTCATAGTTTATTTTCTTACATAGTGGCATTTTCTGCTGTGTACATCTTTGTCTTTAATAGGTTTCATTATCATATAGTTCCATGCTATTTTAATTTTATTCTCTAATTATTTTTTATTTCGTTCCAACTGGTGAAACTCACAGTAATCAGGGAAAAAGTGGCAACTGTTTCCTTTCTCCTTTTCTCCCTGTAAATTACCCAGGGGTGCAGGGTACCATTTCAGGGACCATTACAAACAGGAAAACTACTCAAGTTAGCATTTTTAGAGTGGCTAATCAGTCAAATTCAAAAGGTGGTCGATGTTATGTCTTTCTGCAAGGACTGCAAGTATTGATCTCACAGAGGTTTTGCTGGGGTTTCCCACTAATTGCATGAACCGCCTTCTGTGTAAGTAAATACAAATAAACACAACTTTTAAAAATTATTTATTATGTTTGGAAAGGGCTGGTAGCAGCAACCATAGATTTTAAAAGGTGTCTGATGCACTTAGGCAATGATTTCTGGATTATAGTTATGTGCATAAAATTCTGTGTTTCTTATGTTAGTCTATTTTTTGATCTTAAAAATATTATCAAAGCTATTAAGTGAGACAACTAAACAAATTTGTGTTGTCTTCTGGTAACTGGATTTAAGATTTATCTTGCTCTTCTGCCAGAGAAAATAGGCTATCATTTTTTGTAGCATCTGCTATGAATTAAATGTATCTTTCATCCCTCTTTTCACAATTCCTACATATACATTTTTTTTTATAACAAAGTGTTCTGAACCTCTGAAAGACCACAGCTGTTTGTGTTACGTGGAGAAAGTATTTCTATTCTTGCTCCTACAAGAAAAAGAAGTGAGTTACATTCAATGTGCTGATAAACGTAAAAAAAAGATGTTCCAAGGTATTGTGGTTATGAAAGACAGCTTGTTACACATTTCAAAGCATACCACAGATGATAGCTGAATAAAGCCGAATGGTTAGGAATCGGTTGTGGTTAAAAACATATTTTCTCTACTTGAAATTTAATTACATCAGTACATACCCCACCCAAGTATTTGTTTGTTTTCTAAAACTTGGTGTAGTGATGGATAGGGACAAAAGCTGAAGAACTTCTTATGTTTATAAATTGTGCAGAACTATTAAACAAATGTCATTCAGATTCAGCTGCTGTAACAAGAAAGAGAATAAAATGTGAACCATTTCTCTTCCCTGAACAGTATCAGAATATTTTTTTGGCTTGCAGGCTGAACAAGTGACACAATTATCTGAGTGACACTTCATTTTGAGATAATTCCTGGCATCTAATTCAGATAAGTTTTTGTACAGCTGCACGGACTGACATAAGCTTTACTATGGGATAAGGTGCTGTTAGATCAGTGCTTTGCAGAGTCCTACAAAGACCTTTCCATCCAAGCTAGAGGACAGATTGAGCATTTTTTTTTCTTCTTCTTTTAAGCCTCAAGAGCTCATTTCTGATCTCATTAAAATCAATGGGAATTTTAACACAACATTCAATGATGTCAGTATTTATTTCTCAAACGACAATTTACGCAGCTATGGGGCTTTTCCTGTGTTGTACTTGGAAGCTGCAGCAGTAGTCAGGATGTGAGGAGAGGCAGTGTCACCCTCTCATCTCTTCTTCAAGGGCCCCATTTTGATCTAGTACTTTCAGGCACAGACATAAATCAGCAACAGTCCAGCTGTGCCACACAGATTGCGGAAACCTCTGTACAGAGGTCTCTCTAACTCTGTCCAGGTAAGCATTAAAGTGTTGTCTGAAATCACCGAACATTGACATTGATTTACGAAAAGTAGTGTGGGCATTTCTTTGCATAACTTGTTGCTGGACCACAAGGACCTGATGGAGGGAGCGGGCTGCTTGATGGGGAGAATGTCCTGATCCATACATGAGTGTTAGTATGGGATGACCCTAACAAAGACTGCTTCATTTCCTCTTGGATAGTATATGACACATGTAAGTGAAGGTCTTAAAAAAAGCAGAAGAAAGAATACTTGAAAATTACCATTGTTCTGCTAGAACTGTGATAATAGTGTCATATCAGAATCTATTCTCTTTATGTGTCACATGCTTTTAACTGTTGATATTGTCCTATTAGCTTGTGGAAGACAGAGATTTTGTCTGACATGAAAAATGAGGTCATCAGGAAGCAACTGCTTGTACTCTGAGCACTTTGCCACTATTGTAGCCTTTGAACAAAAATCTAAAAAAAATGAGGCATGAGAATGTCAGTATTTGCTTGCAGCATCTCTTCTCAGTCTCCTCTCTTCCAAGACAACAACAAAAATAGAAACTTATTTTAATTTTTCATGTTCAAACAACAGGTAGTTAGGCAATACCCAGAGGCATTATAGCTGCAGAGCACCAAGAATATGAATAACTATGCTATTTTTCTGTGGTTTATACTGAATGGATAGTTACAATTAAAAACTTCAGCATGAAGCTATCTCCAAGCAGTCAGATGAATAGTGTCTCCAACAGGTGCAAATTTTCAGTTATGGTGGCAGCTAAGTTGAATATTTTTTGCATAATCCAAACTTTTTCCAATTTTCTTAACAAAGATCAACATTTTGAAAGAAAATTTCTACCAAATAGTATATTAATTTTTATTGGTTTTATGGGAGTAAATAGCTGCTTATCCCCAGCTAAGGTTGTGTTATACTTAAGTATCAATGAAATTACATTTTAAGCTCTATAAGAATAATCATATTTTCAGATGGTGTCATCGTGCTTCCTCCTGTGACATGTTCAATGGAAATGTTGGCCCCTGACAAAGAAGTCCCTTCTGCCTCTCGTGGAAAAACTCTCAAATGCACAGCTATTTTCTGAGAATCAAATGCAAAACACACAACTGATATTTGTATATTGCATTTGATTTTTAGGGGGGTTGTTTTTCTTTTTTTTTTTCTCCCAGCTGCTGACAGCTTAATAACACTTGAAAATTGCCAAACTCCTGGAGAAGGACCAGACATACTGCTTAGTCCTTTGCTGAAAGAGCTTGAGGAAGTCTCTGACTAAAAGGGTGGAGTTCATTATTTGTTAGCTTTCTTTGTTCTTTCTAAAAGAAAGTTTATCCTGGACAGTTTAACCTTCTTCCCTCCCATGCTCCTTGCCCTTTCTAATTAAACCAGATCATCAGTAAAGGACAAGGGAAAGATGACAGGACCACGGCCATTGCACATAAGGAAGAGAGCACTTGTTGGAAGATGAGGCCATGGCTTTTGACCTGTTTCACCAGCTTTCTGTGCTTCCCTGTGCACACACTGCTGGGATGAGAGATCAGAATGGCAATGTCTTCCCGCATAGTGTTAAAAAAATTCTCACCATCTCTCATTTATTTTTTAATTCTTTCTCAAACTCCACTAGCTTGGGGATCTCTTTAGGCACTGCTGCACAAGAGAGAATTAAACAGCTTTACTCTGTCAGAGACTCTCTCAAGTTCTTAGTTGAACATTTCCCGTGTGGTCTTCTCCAGGCTGTGATTTCAGACAGCTGTGTGAACAGTGAGACTATTGCAGTCTTCACTTCTGGTCACATGTGGGTGAGATGGGACTGACCCAGTAAGGCTGGGTGTGTGTTTCTCTCCACAGTGCTAACTTAACCACCCATACAGCCGCCCGCCACACATAACAGGGCAGCAGAACCACAGTAACAGAGCTAGCACCTGGGTTTTTCTTAACTGAGCAGGATCTGACTCAGTGTGGGCTTGGATCCTACAGAGCACATCATGCTCATAATGCTCTTCCTTTGAGCCCTGGGGAGATCATTTCTCCAGACTTTCTACTGTATGGAAGATATCATAGAATCAATCATAGAATCACAGAATGTGTTGAGCTGGAAGGGACCATGTTGGTTCAGTCTTATTTAAGACATCGGCAACATGTAGCAGTTATGTAAAGCCATGGCCAAAACAGATATTAACTGCTGAGTGTGGCAGAATGTATAAGGTAGTAGAACTTGAATGACCTGCTTTGAAGACAATACATTCTAACAAATAATGAATTACCTGTCACAGGCAAAGTAAAAATAAAGAGTATTTGCATTTTCCCATCTATAAAACTTCTCTCCTTCTTGTTAATTAGCAACTGAAATTCACTACTTGCACATGGAATATGCTAGTATAAAAAACCACAATGAACTTACATGTGCTCTTTTGTTTCTGTCAGGTGTCCTCGTGCGTATTAGTGCTTCTAGCCATTTTCTGTGAATTGTCTGTCTATAGTTAACTCTAGCATTCAAAACTTTTGAATACATACTCATAATATTAACTTAAAAGCCAAGGCACTTCCAAAAAAAAAATAAAAATAATAATATTGTGCTGGTGGTATAGGGGTAATTCTTGAATTTTTCTTCTTTTCTATTATTAAAATATGAAAGCAAAGCTGAGCAAACATAATTCCAAGCCAAAATATACTCATAAAAAAATCTGTATACATCCAAAATACACGTGGCACACTACATATTTCTTCCTTTGGGAAGAAGATAGAAGAATGAATATTTCTGACATGGTTGATGTTAACTCACTTAGCTACCTAGAAATTAGCTGTTACATCTAAGTTGCTCTATAACATTGTTCTGTAATCAGCAGGGAGACATCCCTAGGGAATAAGTCATCCCATGTTAAAATACATGCTGAATATAAGCAGAGTGAATTACATCCTGGTCCTTAAGCCTTGCTGGTTACCAAAAGGGATCACAGAAAAAGCTGGTTTGACAGTATGCTTTTAGATAGCCATATTTAAGGAAGATAAATCCCAGTTAAGGCAATATATTTGCTATGACCATCATAGCTTTTTAGAGTGGAAAGCCTTAATATGACTCCAGTATTTTTTGAGACAATCTTGCCCAACCTCTTATAATTCAGTCCTTGCACTCTTTGGGTGGGGATTTTTGCTTTACTATATTTTCCATCTTCTCCACAGACACCACCTTGTCACGAGGGAGAAGCTTGCATGCCCTAAGAGGTTGCAATCTTTGCTGGTGGTGGCATGTGCCTCCGATAGGGTCTCCCATGCCAGACAGGTCTCAATTGAAGGGTCAGACTAAGTGTGTCCACGGGTAGGATGGGCTCGCGGCAACCATCCTAGGAGAAGGACAACTCTAACTCCAAACCCGGGCAAATGGAGCTCGTTTAGCCCTGTAAGGTCATCCATCTAAGAGAGGGATACTCTAACCAAACCTACATCCTAAGGACTTTGCTGTCACTGTCCAAGCTCGCTAGGCCCTGGCAGATGGAGCTTAGGAGTAAAGGGTAAGGCCAGTTCTGTGCACGCTGAGCCTCACCAGAAAAATCCATTGGGCAGGCTTGAAGGTTACACCCACATTTGTAAAGTGTTGTAGCGACAGGTGAGGGATGAAACGGCAGGTCGAATTTGCAGACCCAACCCCGCAGGCAGGCAGTTCAGGACATTGGTTGCTCAAGACTGACCCCAGAGATGACAGTCTTGTTTGGCAGCATCCTGAATGACCAATGAGCCTTTATCAAGGAGAGCACTGCTCTCTGGATGTATTTAAGCATC
>NW_009718890.1:63438-75473 GCF_000703405.1 Apaloderma vittatum | reverse complement strand
TGGCTCATGTTGTTGCTGCGGTTTGAGCGCTTCGCTGTGGGCTCGGCGTCACTTAACACAACCCAAGGGTCATGCCGAATAATATTAAGAGATAAAAAGATGCATGTTTTAGTGGCTGAGATGGGTAGCAGGACTCCCCATTCCCCGCAGAGGCCGAACATGTGGCTTCCTCTCGGAAAATGGAGTTGTAGCGAAGGCGCGGCGGGTAACTGCCGGGACAAAGAAACACATGGGTGTTTAGAGGATTTGGCATAGCAGATTGGAAAGCCCAGATGGGAAACAACATCTGTCATCTGAGCGTGCGGAGCTCTGGCCATGGGAAGCCAGCACATCCCCAGGAAAGGGGACACACTGGCACTGGTTGGGGGGGGGAGGGCCAGGGCGGCTCTGAAGCCCCTCACCCGCTGGGTCCATTCTCTCTGCGAACAGCTAACGGAGCCTCAGTGGTGCTGGGTAAAAGGGAGACCGTAGAGGAAAGCTGTTGACTTTTGCTGAGCTGCTTTGTGGCTTTTTTGGCGGGCGCGTGTGTTTCCACATTTTTTTTTTTTCTTCCCACAGCGATGCGCTTGGTGTGTCGGCTTCAGTGCGCCTAATTCCATCAGCACAACTTAGCACACATTAACTTTGCAAACCTGGTTTGCTGGTTTATTCTAACTGACAGACAGCTCAGCCCAGACAAGCCGAGCTATAGTTCAGAGTCTAGCAGCTGTATTCGGAGATATTTTTCTCCCCAGAAAAGGCTGTGGCGTGGTGGAAGGACCTCATCCTCACGTCTGTTCTCCTATTCTCCTTTTGCTAACAATTTAAGGCTGCAGCGTACCATCAATTTTCTCTTAAAATATCAGATCTGCTACTAGTAATAGTATACATATGTAGAATAACTGTAGGACAAGAAAATAGATTTAAGCAATAAAGAGAGAAAGAATTACTGAAATGTAAAGGTTTGTGGGTAATAATAATACTTGGCTTTATGGCTCCTAAAGGAAATCTAAGTCTCATTATGGGCTTTTATGTCACCTGGAAAATGAGGGCTTGTGTCTGGGAGCTCCTGAGTTTGCTTGAGAGATGCTGAGCATCTTCCACTTGAATCAAGTCTGATGGTCTTCGCTGAGCTTATTCTGGTGTCTTCAGTCTCCATTTTCCATAGAAAATAAGTTTGTTTGCATTTTCTGGGAGTTTCTGAGCTTGCTCTGCTAGGCTGGGCCTCCTTCGCTGAGCTTATTCTGGTGTCTTCAGTCTCCATTTTCCATAGAAAATAAGTTTGTTTGCATTTTCTGAGTTTCTGAGCTTGCTCTGCTAGACTGGGCCTCTTGTCTCTGGGTGAAATCCCCAAGTTTCCCGAAGTCAGGATTTATGTATGGTCTTCCAGGAATCTCATTCATAGAAATGAAGTGCAGCTTTGACTGGCGCTGGTGGAATTTTTGCCTCCATTTCAACTGGGCTTCAGTCAGAACTTCTTTTTTTTAAAAAAAGAAAAAGTCAATGAAGTCGTGAGAAATGGGCAGCATTGCAGACAGTGCCCGGTAACGCTGGCTCATCTCCAGTCTCTTGCATCACTGGGGCAGCGCCTGTGCCTTCCTGAGCACTTTTGGTTTTTTTTGGTAAAAGTATTGGCTGAAAAATTGACAACAGTTATGGGCAAGTGAATCTTCATCAACAGAGGAGACAAAATAGCATTTCCTGGGACCTGTCTATCCAACGGCCCTCAAGATGTTCTGCTCAGAATTCAAATGCTCAAAATGAAATTACAAAGTTACAAATTTTAAAGTTGTCAAATATGTGCTAAGAATGGACAATTTGAGAAGGCTGTCATCTGTTCACAGATATGAGGAACAGAGACTACATTCTCTCCTACGTTTTCAGTATGTTCTGTTTTGTAAGACAAAATCTATAGATACATTACAATATTCATGTTTTAAACCGTATCATGGGGCTTGGATTTTGACATGGAAAGGTTCCTTCATTTCATAAAATAATAAAAATGTTTCTAGAAGCCGATTTAAAACAACACTGCCTTGATTGTTTCAGAGCATCACTCCTTCAAAATCGATGAGTCTTTCAGTAAAATCAACTTACTAGCTGCAACTATGAGGAGACACACAGCAAGAAAATAATTGCATTTAGAGATTCTTATATGTGATTAAATGGTCAGGCTTCAAACCTGGCTTTAGAGCTCTTTTTGTGTTTTGGAGTAATAATTACAAAAACCTACTTAATTTATTTTAATGGTCCTAAGCACCATTTCACTCTTATCTCAAAAAGACAAATCTAAGATGCAAATGTGCAAAAGCCGAAAATACCTTAAACAGCCTCTCAGATTGCTTTTGACGTGAATCAAGGATTTCACGGAGTAAATCGCAGGTCAATTGAAATTTTCCATTAAGATGTTTCTCAGCTATATCCGTAAAACAACCTGTATGCTGGATTTTGAACAATCGCCTACTCAGTATCCCCAGTTCCAAGGCTTCAAACAGAATTGCTGAAACAGAATGGAGAAGAATAACTTTCTAATCAGATTATTATGTGTTCCTCATGTTTTCCTGCTTTTCTTCTCTGAGACAACATTTTACAACAAATTAGCATCGTAATGATAACTGGAGCGATACAGTTTAGGGATCCAGCATATTATCTTTGCTTGGAGCTGCGATTGTCTTGGGGATGAAATCACGTTTCAGTACTAGTAGTCAGTACTACTATGGGGCTTAGTCACGCAAGAAGTAGCGTTAATGATACATCAGTCAAATTCCTGCCTGTATAATCCTAATTTTGTTCTTTTAGTGTGTTTGTCAGAGGTGGAGGTAGGAGGCTCATTGAGTGGATTTTAAATAATAGCAGTATTTCAGCATGGATTTTTAAAACTTATATCCAAGGTAATTACCTTAGGTAGGGAACTGTTTAAAGTAATTCTTGGTGTGAATGTGTGTGTAGCAGAAGTGGGTGCGATTTGACTAAACCTCTGCAGTAAAGGGGCCCAGGGACTCCCCAGCAAAACTGGTTGGGGGTTTTCTGGGGCCAAGGCACCTGCAGCAACCACAGTTTTTGAGTTAAACTGTCACAAGAGGAAGAAGTTTCTGATGAAGCCACTGTGCAGCCATCCGCACGTGAAAGCTGCACCCCAACCACCAAATTAATAATAAGAACAAAACAGCCCCGTTTCAAGTGGCCTTTCTTATGTCTTGTGTCCACACGCAAGCTATGGCAGTTGTTACAAACTGTGGATCCCCTTCAAAATGGTGCAGAGCAGAGTCTTGCAAAAACAGCAAATGCCCTGTCTTACAAATAATCATTTGTGGTCAAGCCAAGCCGAGAAAGAGAGATTAAACCACTGTCATTTTCCAGCAGCCCCTATTCCTATGATGAATGTGTAACACAACTCTGTAAGCCTCACACAGACTTACTCATGAGGAGGATCTGCTATTAAAATATTTGCCTAGGGAAAAAAAAATAAAAAATTTAAAAACATCTGAAACTGCTTATCTTGGTGAACAATCGTGCTGAAGTTAATAGGGCAGCTCACAATAGAGAGCTCTGCAGGCTCTGTGGCATCAAGATAGGAAATCAAGTAATGTACTTGTAATTTAAATTTATTCAAAGAGTATTTTATTAAACACTTCAGCATATGAATCTCTTCGAACCCATTGTGTCTACTGCTTTTAGTATTCCCTGTTTGCCATTTACTTTCCAAGTGGTGCAATTGGTTATTTAATTCACGTGGAGCCACGTGTCCTTCCTGACTGGGTGGTTGGAACATTTATAATTGGGAGGAAGGATCGAGTAAATCATTTATGACTTGAAAACTTGCACAAATGCACATTTGCACAATTATTTGCGAGTCTTCCAGCTTGGATGAATGCGCACAAAGATGGGAACTGCAGCACGCGCATGCCCTGCTTCCATGGATACTCTTGAAAACAAAATAAAAATGCTTATACAAATGTTTGAGGCGAGCAAACAAAGGAAGGCTGCCATCCATCACTACTGCAGATTCATGGTTCATCCACAAAGAATGAATATTCTTTAGTATTCTCAAAGCAAAGCTATGAAGTCCTAGCACCACTGCTATTTATAATGAACTAAATACAATGCAGGCTTTATATTCAAATGCTGTTGCCAAAGTTTTATTTGTTGAAGAGCAAATGATCTATCACTTTAATGGCAGACATGACCTGCCTTGGAGGTTGTATCCACAGGCACGTGAAGAGATGGTTGAGCTTCTCAGCCTTTACGGGCAAGTGAGCCTGTTTTCACTCTGCAGAAGAATCATAGAAGGCAGCTGCAAGTGGAGAATACACAAATGGATGTCTCTGCTACGAAAACTTACTCTGTGTGTGCCATAGCGTATTTCTAGGACAATATATATGTATTTTGTATATGCTTTATAGGTCCTGAAGAGTGAACTTTCATCCATTAATCTTTCAATGTAAACACGTTAGAGAAGGACTATTCTGAGATGCAGCCCATGTTTTCATTTTTTCTTTCCATACATCATGCTCATACCGTCGCCGTTTCCTTGGTAAAACACATGCTCTCGAGAAGGTTCATGTGCTGCATTCGTTGTTTCTAAAAGCAATTCTTAGAGTTCCAGCATCACCTTTGCAACAGCGTTTGAAGCAGTGCAGTTCTGCCAGCAGCTGATGGAGTGATTTTTTTAACAGCCTTTTTAGGTTCATTTTTTCAAGAGCATTCCATTTGCTAGAGAGAGTTTCTTTAATTTGGAGCAATCTTTAGGGATGCAAAGTTCAGTCTCTTTGAAATATTGTCCATAGTATAACATATTTTAAAATACTGAGAAATTTTGTGCTGGAGGAACTGTCAGCAGAAGATGGGTTAAGACATTATCTATTCTCAAGTAAAAAAAGCACAGATCTCCTAAATGCATCTCTTTGAACATTTGCAATAGAAGGTCTCAAATGGCTGTATTGATGTAACAAAATATCCATTCTTCCTGAGACGCTCTATGAAACAGGGATCTGAAGCTAATTGACCGAATGTATGTCGTTTTAATGAATTAATTTGCTTTTTTGAACTCGATCTACTATATAGCCAGTAGGGAGCTATTGGGCTATGCGAAGGATTTTGGTTTTTTCTACGTGGCTCTCAGCATGTCAGATATCCCAATGCAAAACTCAGAACCGAAAGACTTGCTGTGCTTTAGCGATCCTCCCCGAAGGCTGTAAACCAGTGAAAGCACATTTGTAATCCAGCTGTAAAGCCGCTTCGTCTGTGCAAGATGCAATGTGGATAATGCTAATCTTACCTACGTTTCAGAAATGTTTTGTGAAGTCAAGAAGGCGCGGGGGTTATACAAACAGGATACCTGTGGCTGTGTTGTGCTGTAGTTACTGTTTTATTCTGGATATAATTATACTGCGTATTGTAGGCGGTTGGCAGATGGCGTTTGTGGTAGTATCTTTCAGAGCCATAGTAATTCATTCTGGGGTTCGTGGGGACCTTTGCAATGTGATGTAATGTGGTCTTTGGGCTTCTTCCAGCAGCCATGGTCTTCAAGCCAGTTGGGATGGGGCTTTGAGCAACCCGGTCTAGTGAAAGGTGTCCCATGGCAGGGGGGTTGGAACTAGATGATCTTTAAGGTCCCTTCTACCCTAAACCATTCCATGATTCTATGATTCTGCTATGAGCTTTTATTACTCCTTTTAGATACTGGCAGGAGCTTGTAGGCGTTACACCTCGTCAAGGCTTGTCCTGCCTTCTGGCAGCTTTATTAACCCTCACCAGTGTAAACTGGTAAAACAGGCAAATACAACAACATATTTTTTTGTTCCTACAAATTTCAACACCGTAATTACTCCTTCAGTATATCTTGTCCCATTCTCCGGGTCACTCTGCATTACTTCTGCCCTGATCGTGCTGTCCAACCTGTAGCTTCAGAACCTTGGCAGGTGCAAAACACATGAACCTCCTAAAAAAGCTGGGGGAGAAAGGGAGTTTAGCTGATAACTCCATTTTATAGTCTTGTGGATCTTTGCAGAAACAGAGGAAAAAAAAGGAAAAACACTAGGAGGGGAGGCTAGTGCTTTCATTTCGCTTTTAATTCTGTTGAGGAAGTGGGAGTACTTCGGTACCAAGTGTGATTTGAAATTGTTTATTAGTACCTCTCAGCACCTGGATATCTGGTTGGTGTCTGTGTGTCACAGATGAGCAGTGACTTCTGTATCCCCAGACGGGAAATGGAGACGGAGGAGGAGGGTGGGTGGGCTTGTGAGTTTGAGCTTCACCGGGTTTCCTGCCTGATTTGGGGCCAGTTACATTATCTTTCTGCCCCTGACTAGGAGGAATAACTGTGCTTCCCTTCCACCCACTTTCCTCTCCACCAAATAACAAAAGGGAAAAGAAGATGTGGAGAAACTGGGACACGGCGATAGGGCTGCCCTGCCCCGAGAAGATGCATGAACACCACTTTAACTGGGTTTGAAGCATTTTGCTTGCAACTTATGTTTTATACATGCAATATTTTGTGTTTAAGCATGTCTTCCTTGAGGGACAGGATTAAGTCTGATTTTCCACCTACATAAATTTAACTGCTTTCTAGGAAGGCAGTGGAATTTTGCCAATATGAAGCCAATGTAAGAGTAGGGATCATAGACCTGTCCCTTGAATTGGACCTTTTCCTGCTGGTCCTTTTTTTCTGAGCCAAGACTCATCTCAGGAAATAAATCATACTATCGAACTGAAAACCTGGTCCTGCTTCCAAACATTACTTTGTGCTTCTCTTCATTTTAGACTTCTGTTTACTGGTATTTATTATGTCGTTTCAGCATCCAAATTTTTACCAACAGATGGCAAGGCAGGATGCACAGGAGTGGTAAAATAAACAGGATAAATGCACAACTGCATGTATGTCTGAGAGGCTGATACACATTTATGACTTCAGAACGAAAGGATGTTTTCAGTAGACAGCTCCAGTGCTGTGCAGGGCTTCTCACTATTTTCTGCCTTGCTCTAAAGTCTCTCACTTCTTCAGCATATTTTGGTCAGTTAAATTACACGATATTTTAGTCTCTCGCTTGTAGTTTCCCCTAGTTGTTTGTCTCCAGTCCCAAAGTGCATCAGTTCATTTAACACTGAAAATCTCGACGTGGAAGGTGGCTCTTCCATGGGCTTCGCCTCGTATTTTTCCTTTCGCTGTGGTTGTTCTGGCTGTCTTGAGGGGCACACAGGGGTGCTGGAGACCACAGCACCATTTGAGATGGTGACTTTCTCTATATTGGGATTTATTATTATATTAATGATAAGTGGCCTCTCTAATATCTCAAAATAGCAAGCCTCAGGGCAAGCTGCCTGCAGGATGGATAACCTAGCCTCACCAGACTTTAGCTAGATTTCCCTTCAGCCCTGGAGGCGGTTTTGCCAGTTGTTGCATGCTGTGGGTCAAATGCAGGAAAAGCATTGAAGCAGTTCTTGATTTAGCCTGGCAGACAATCCAGCTCCTCTTTCTTCTCCTTCTTATGGCATCCTGTCATCTTAACGTTTTTTTGTTCTCATTTTCGTTTTGCCTTTCCTTGCTGAAATTTTATAATTATTTCCCTTCTTCTAAAGAGGTACCTTCTAAATTAGCTTTTCAATGATGGTGCAAGAGTCTTTCTTTAGAAAGCTGGTAGATACTGCCCCAGGTAGAAATCTAGGATTTTTTGTTTCCCTACTTAGCTCTTGAGCATCTCTGTGCTGTCCTGCCAGTGCAAAATGTATAATCATATACTTGCCAAAAGGTATGAAGTTTAGGTTCTCTTTACCTGTTTTACTTTGTTTCCTGTGTGTTTATCCGAGCTCCTGCTTACTTTACAAATAATGCTTTACACTGTAAGTTCTTCTTCAATAGAGTTGAGTCATTTTTGTCAAATGCTATATGTGAAGGAATGCTAGGTTATAAACGTGCGCTCATGATACAGAGAGACAGATGAAAGGAGAGCGCGTTATGGAATTACAGGATTTCCTGTGCAGATTGCCAGGCCCTGATACGAGTTAACCTCGTTTATTGTTCTTTTTCAAGCATTCTGCCTTTTAATTGCTGTTTTGGAATTATGCCACTTAGTTATGCCCTTTGAATGCTTCTCAGTTAGCCAGTCCCATTAGCTTGATAATGCCCAAAATTTCAAAGATATTCAGAAGCGACAAGCATCCCCTCTTTGAGTGGGAGAAGTACCCAGCTCAGTGAGGATTTATCACCCTTGTTTAGCTGCCAAGTTTTTTTTTTTTCAGATTTAGTTAATAACTATTTTTAAGTCATTGCCAATTCTCCACTGGAGGTTTCAGATCAGTTTTCTCCCATTTATACCTTTTAAATAATGCAATTCTATGCAGAATGTGGATGACTGAATATTTTCTCCTGTCCAAATATATAGCATTCAATAATGTTAGGATTGTTATTGTGTCTTACTTGTATCCCAGAGGCATGGTTTATCTATTGATGCTGCAAGGCATTAAAAAGGAACCATGACATGTTGCAATTATGACTTGAAATAGGATCTTGCTGGAGGTACATTGCCTAAATATAATCAAATCTAGAATATTTTTTTGCATATACCTATGTCAGAGCTGTGCATACCTATCTCATTGCTCACTGAGTATCAGTGATGGCTGTTAGGGAGTGACGGGATAATTTTGTTGTAAAAATTGCCGTACTGTTGCTTTTTTTTTAAAGCTCAGCCCCCAGCACTCAACTGCCCGCAAGCAAAGGAAATTGCAAACTCTTAACACTGGAAGACCTTGTACTATTTAGACTTTATTTTCAAAGGTAGCCAGATATGGAAGTTAGTAATATTCCTTTGTATATGGCTCACTAACAGCAATAGTGGGCTTTAATCATTGTTGTCCAGTGGATCTTCTAAACTCAGGTGAACCACGACAATGCTCCTTTACATACTTGCACACATTTTCATGCAGAATTGGCTGGAGTTGGTTTCTTTGTGTGCTAGTTTGTTTTTAGCAAGCTGAGGAAACAGCAAGTTGCACTATGTCGCATCGCATTTTTATCCACATGGATCATGATCAGGGTCAAACCCTCAGAAACACTGAAACTCTGTTCCATGTTACTTGAGCCAGTGGACGAAATCACCTCAAATAGATTGCTGGTCTCCAGATATGCTTCTGCTGATGGTGGGCAGGTTATTTGTTGGCAATTGGGAACTGCCAAAACTTCAGGAACTTGGCTTCCACTGTGGGTTGCAGAGAGAGAGCCCCAGACTCTGCATCTATTTCCTCCCAAATTTAACATCCCCTGGTCCCGCTCTGCCACCTGACATACGGCTGACAGCGATTTATTCTGTACAATTAGAGCTGAGCAACATCATTAACGATATCAGTCAGGTTTTATTAGGGGAACTGTCGGAAAATGTCAGTATCAAGCAGAGCTATCCTAGGCATGATAAAATATCAATTAATAAATCAGGGAGCTAAGTAACAGTTTGGAAATCGCTTCTTAAAACTCGAGTTGCTAACCCTAACAAGTTGGGTGCTTATCCTCGTCCTCCTGCCAGCAGGCAACAGAGCATCAGTTCTCGGCCATTACAGCAATTTTGGGTTCACCAGCGTATGCTTTGCAGACAGACCGACCTCTTCCAGACGGGCCAGTAGGATGCAGACGGCCTCAATCCAAAAGCCCCTCTACATAAATGCATGTGCTGAATCCAAGCCAATAAACCTGGCAAGAGGCTGAGTTTCTTGGCTCAGGCTTTGTGCTGCTTGGAACTGCCCACCCAGCGTTTGGATCAGAGCTGGTCCACGTCCCCTCAGTTCTGCCCGCTGCGAAAACACATTTTTGTCTGTCGACAGAAGATGCTCTGAGATGATGAGTAGTCTTTTCAAAGACTGTGGCTTATGAACTCTAACCATATTTCCAGTGAAGGTTTGTCTTTGAAGCTTATGTTGCACTGGCAGTCAACAGGATTTCATTTTTTAAGTTACTTGAGTGTTTCCAAAAATATTTATCCAAAACTGTGCCTGTATCTCCTAATCCTCAGATTAAGTATCTTTTAGTACTCCTGAGTAGACTGAAGGTCTGCTTCAGAAGTTGATAAGCATTTCTCCGTTGCTCGGCACGTTTTGCTGTACTCTTGTCCTTGCCTTTAGCGGTGGCAAATGCAGACGGTTTTGGAGATGCTTTGAGATCCTTAGAAATGCAAGACCTGAAATAATACATGTAGTATTTAGGAATAATGCTAGGGCTGTATTCACAGTATAACTTCTAATTGTAGCCATTCGAACAATTCATTTACTATGTCCCACTATGGTAGTGCTTACTAAAATAGAGTCCTCTTTATAGTTTGGTGGCAAATTAAGAGGGGAAAAACATAGCTATACCACTCCATCTGATGTCTTTGAAAGAAGTTTACCCTCATAACTTGTTGTCTAGGGATATTCCCCTTGGTTGTACTTGTACTCCTGGTCTGATTTTTGATGACTTACTTTGTGTGTCTCGGTAGCCAATTCCCAGTGACCTTTTTCCTCATTTTACTTTAATTTCTGTATATAAATGGCAGCGTTCTAACTGCAGACAGTCTTTGGACGCAGCAACAGAATCCCACAGAGAAGGAAAAACAGGCCAGAAATTTTCCACCTGGATCCTAAGCCTTACCCAGGGCTTCATCCGCGCAAGGAGCCAACACGCTTGACTCCGCAGGATCAGAGGAGTGCTCGCATGCAGAAGCTGGAGGAAGGTTCAGGATCAGGGTCAGACCTGGGCAGGCAGGACTTTGCCGTTTACGTCTCCAGGGCATCAGTGCTGGATGCAGCTGCTCCCACAGGTTATCCCTTTTTCTGGCATGACCGCTCTGCCCTGGGAGGGCTGGGCAAGTGGCTGCAGCTGGCCAGAATATGGGTACGCAGTTCCTAATGCTGATGTTAGAGCGTTCATGTGCACCTGCTTTGGTGGCCAACTGGCACGGCGCTCAGCCTGAAATGCGTGTGTAAGCCCTGTATTAAAAGAGGCATAAGAATTAGCGTGCATCAAACATGTCATTAGACACGTGCTTGGTAGACATAATGTAGGATAATGAATATGATCACAAGAATAAATTAATAACCGAAAATATTTTTTATACGTATGCACACTTAAAACAGGATAAGAACTAAGTGACACTTGTGTCACCAGTTTATAATTAAAATGCAGTGCTTGAATGAAAATGTAAGCTTCAATTAGCCGGCACGACCCTGCTTCCGGCTTTCCTTCCCACTGAAAAGCAACGATAACAAGCTCACATTTATTATCAGAGTTTTTCCTGGAGCTGTGCACTGAAACATGCTCACATCTGAGCCCTTTCACTGAAGACATTTTTTCGCTTCAGCAGTTTGGCATGCCATACAAAGGCTCTCTGATTTTTAGTGATGTTCACCTCCTCTTACATAAAAATGTTTTCTGTGCATATTATTTGGTTTTAGTTAACGTCCAGGTGCACGGGTTACTGAAGAACCAAAAGGATGGCTCATCACATAGCACAATGGGTAATTATTGCTGAGCTCCACTGTATTGCACAGAAAAATCCTTTCTTGGAGCTCAGCATTGTAGCTGGGAGAGAGAGAAAATACCTACGATCTAGCCCAAAGTCTTACAAGGGTAGGGCTGGATCCTCTGGCATGTGGCTTGCCCATTTAATTTTTAACTATCTATCTCAAGGGACAGAGCTTCGCAATTTTGTTTAGAGATAATATTTTGCATTTTAATTTCACCAGTGGGAAGTTAATACATATATAAATTATGAGGTCTCATGTGGTCCTGTTTTCGTCCCAAGAGTTTTTCTAGCTAAGCTTTTTGTAAAATGGTTAAATAATTCTCTGGGTTTGTCCCCTGTTTAAGCCAAGAATTATCTTGATTTGTGCACAGTCCAGATGAAGTTTGCTGCTGTATTGCCACCTTTAGTCTTTATATTAGTTATTGCCATTAGTCTAGGACTTATTCAGCCTGATGTCTGTCGTTTCTTGAGGACAGGCAGTAGGTACTCAGCTGGACATTTTGGCACTCTTTAAGTTAACCCATGTGCAGACAAGGCTACAGGGTTGGAGTCCGAAGGAAGGCGTGTAGG
>NW_009718890.1:52362-63420 GCF_000703405.1 Apaloderma vittatum | reverse complement strand
TGTTGGGGACAGCTGTTGAGAGGCACACAACCCCAACCCAGCCCCAAAACATCAACACGGAGCAGCTGAGCCTCAGAAAGTGCACTTAGGGAATATGTCCTCTCGGACGGAGATGGGACCGAACATCCACACATGTATCTTTTGCAATGGCCCCTCCCATATTTTAAGCAATTTCTACGGGCAGAATTCTTGTAATGTAGGAGTGGGTGTCAAGCCAGGATATCTCAACTCAGAATAGATATGTGCTCCTAGCTTTGGGTCAGGCAGTGATGTGTGGTGTGGTTAGAGCCCCCAGGGACTCTTCAAGCTGTAAAAACTACAATCCTTCTGGGTTTTCGCTAGTGCTTTCACATGGGACAGAGTGACCTCTCCAGAAAGCCTTTCCAACAGCAGCAGCAGCAATCTCTCTCAATAGCATTTAATAACTACCCATGGAGAAAATTACACTCTATTTAAAAGGCCAGAAAAATCATCTTCAGTTTAACTCTGCTGACTTTGGTAGAATTACACCAGAAATGAGTTTTGTCTGACACCCTTTCACATACTAATGTTCAGTAGCTGGGCTGGAAAGCCTTTCGAAGGCAGATTAAGCAAGTCCAACTGGTGAAATATTCTTTTAATTTTCATTCTTACATGTTATTTTACGTGTAGTTTGGAATGCTGCCCTTACAAGAGGCATCCCTTTAAATATTTATACAGCATCAGTATGTAGCCACCTTCATACGTTTTTAATGATATGTTCCTTTCTAAATTAACCATTAGGTAAACCTGCGCTACAGAGTTCCATATCTTGCACTGCCTTTACGTTACCTTTGGATTTTTATTTATTTCTTTTGCTGTGGAACAATGAAGATGTCAAGGCAAGGCCCAGGGGCACCGTGGAAATCGAATTCTTGGAGCTCCATGGCTGTTGCCATGGTGGACACGCACTCAATAGCACTCTGTGCTGCTCTGCAGGCCAAGGGGATTCAAACCCCAGCTCCGCTGCTGGGCCATCTCAGTCCACTACTCTTACAATGGAGGCTTTTCGCTTCTCTAATTATAATTCCCAGGATCAGGGGAAAAAAAGTATTGCAGGAAACCCGAGCAAAATGGGGAAGGTGCTGCGAAGGGCCAGGAAGCAGTATCTCCTTTCTGAGGTTCTCCCTGGGAACCGCAGTTGTCGCTGGCAGGTTTGTCTCTGACAGGTTTTTTTTCCAGAGAGTTTTCTATTCTGTCGTCTCATTTTGCGTTACTTAGTAAGACGCCATAGTACAGCGAGGTGAACAGGACAAAGCCCAACGCTGTCAACTGAGTCAAAGATCTTTACTATTTCTTCAGCCTTGATTTAGGCTGGAAACCCACATAAAAAGTGTTAGCACAAGCAATAGCTTTTTATAACGGTGGGATTTATGAGTCTCGTTTAATTATACCACAGTATCGTAGCAAAATATTTTCTGCAGAAGCTGCTGGTGGCTTGTTTCCATGCTGGTTTCCCTCTCTCCTAAGGGGAGCGTGAGATCAAGGCTGCATAACGAAAAACTTAGCAAAGCCTCAGCAGGTTGACAGACAGCACCACATGTCCCAGGTTTGGTAGGGAGATTGTTCTCCTGAAAAAAAAAAAAAAAAAAGAGATGTCAGAGCTTGTCCTGTGTCCTGTTATACTGAAAGCAAGATCAAAATACTCCTGCATGCTGCTTCGCAGAGAAGCGTTGCACCCTTTAGATCTGAAATCCAACCTTTCCTCCTCTTGCCTGCTACAGGGGCTTGTCCCAGACTTGTTTTGTAAGTAAGAGCTTCAGCTAAGTCAGTAGAGATTTTTGTCTGAGGATAACGGGATCAACGAAATACTGAAATGCAATTTCCCTGAGTTGCAGTATATTGAAGAAAGAGATTGAGTCACAAGTAATCCCCTTCCAGCGACAGAGCTGGCCTCCTGCTGCCCACACCGTGATGCCGGGATGTCACCGTCTCTGCTGCTGGCCTGTGAGATGCTGTCTAAATAACACAGGGGTATTTTCGTATCTTCCCACCCGTGAACTGAACCTGCTGGGCTTTGGCTCCATCAGTGACTTGGTTTGCTTGGTTTTTAAATGTGTTGGTAAAGGAACATTGTTTGCTCCAGACAAAAGCTGTCTGGGCTTGGCATCCCCGGCGTGTGCCTCGGTAGGAGAAGCCAGGCAGCCCTGAGCTGCTCACTTCCACCATGGGAAGGGCAAGGTATGGCCAAGCTTAAATTGTGCTATTATTTGAGGCTCTTCTTTGGGTTGCAGAGGCAATTTTTTTTCCTCAGTGTTTGCTGCAAATATGTTTCAATTCGCTCTGTTTTGGAGGCAAGTAGTCAATGCATCTGAAGTGCATACTTGACATATGCTTCTTTTCACATGCTATCCTCCATTCGTTTCATGTGGCAGATGCTCAGTTTACCACTTTAAATACATTCTTATTTACTAGAAATTATTTTAGAAAATAGTTGTTTGGAACTAAACATTTCCAGCCCTTCTTCAGGGTGCTGTGAGCTCCTTTTTGCAGCTGTCCTGTATGGCTGCGTGCAGATGTTGACAGGTTAATTTGCATTTGAAGAGCTGGATGCAGTAAGCTAAGCAAGGGTTTTTCTTCGCAGCCACTTAAACACTCCCTGCCAAATTTAGCCCTGATGCTACTCTTCTTAATTAACTAGAGCAACGTCCAAGCTGAGTTTGGCCCATTGTTAGCTGTCCATTTATTCCAGGGTTCAATTAAGCCTCTGACCGTGTAAGAGAAAGGCTTTTATTCAGAAAATTGATCGTACAACAGTGCAATGCAAGGACAGTCGTAATTCACAGTAAGGTGGTAGGTACAAACTGGTTTCTCTAATTTCCACTGTGTTGTCCCACTGCCAGAACCTGCAGGTCCAAACCTTCCAGCCGAGGTTTCTCGTTTACCTGGCTGCTGTCGGAAGTCGGAGATGGTTGAGTAGAAAAGCAATCCTGCCAGCAGGGAAAGTGTGCAGCTTGCACTGCTTGAGACCCCTTCCTGGGGAGTACCTTTGCTTTGTTGCTGTTACAGGTGCCCTTTTTACCCTTAAGATAAGATTGCGTAAAGACTTCCAGCGCAAAGACCCAAATTTAGACTTCAGCGCCTCCCCTCAATAAAGAAGAAGGCAGAAGTCTTGATCCACAGCCGTGCTGCCAGCCTCTAGAAACTGTTGCTCCTGGTCTTTCATGTACATGATCCAGTCACAGTGCCTCAAAGCACGACTTAGCGGAGACCAAGAATTTTCACGCTGTAGCCGGTGGAAAAGCTAACACTCAAAGAGCTGTAGCCCTGTCACGATCAAGGCCCATACACTTTGCTTCCCCTTCTTTTTCTTTTCTTTCCTTTAGATGTTACAAAACTGTCAAGGAAAGGTACATCAAGCAGGTATCAGAGCACTGAACTGAACCTGTAGAAACATGGGAAAGTGTAATTAAGGTTGTCTTTTATTTCTCACCTTCATTTCACCGTGCTTCTGTGCTTCCCTGCCCTGATCAGTTTGTGGGCAGGTGCTGGTCTTGTCCCCCATAATCTGAATTCCAGCAATTTTCTCTTTTCCTTGTGCTCGTCTAACACAAGTTCCAGCTGCAGCTGAGTTTGCTGCCCATCCCTCTGCCCAAGGCGGCTGTGGGGACAAAATTTTCCATCTGAACTTTGATGTCCACATGTAGGCATTATAACGAATGCTCATAACACGTTGGACTCGATCTGCGTTTTGGAGCATGTGTGGCAAAATTCTTAATGGTCACGGTCAAGTACAAACTAATTCACAGCCCCAGCTGCGCGTGGGTGAGGTTTGGGAGACCGCTGGCACAGGGCGCTCTCATACAGAAAGCGTTTCCTCCAGCCCATCATTTGCATCATACATGAAGCTTTCCTTGTAGGTGTATTTTTGTGGGGTTGTTTTCCTATGTAAGAACTTAAGGAGAGGGGATAAGAAGGGAGAATGTTGCTGTTAGACGGGTATGATTCAGGTACCCATGGCGACGTGAGATCACTCCGTGTTGTCACCAACACAAGAAGATTACCTTATACAAGAATAACTAAGAACAGTATTTTTGCCCTTCAAGATTTTTCTTATCTGTAAACATTACAATTGTATAGCAATGCAAGCCAACTTGTCAACAGCAAGAAATAAAAGAAAAATAAAGCTAATTTAAAACTCCACAGTGGCAGTGGAATAAATTCATACATTTATCATTTCAGAGGTTCCCATCTCTCCTGTCTCTTTTCCCACAAGGTTTAAATTATTAGATTGGTTTTTTCGTGTTATGTTTACTCTCCTAAGAATAGAACACAATTTACAGAGGCTCATATGGATGAAAAAACATTTTGTTTTTGCACTGTTGGTCACACATTTAACATGCACAAACCTGCACCTTCCAGCCTTCCAAAGCCTTGGTTCATACCATCAAATAACTTAATTCAATATTCAGAAATTTATTTTGAAATCCTTAAAAGAAGAATTTTATTTCTTGAACATTCACTTAAGAAATATCATATATCTCAATGTTTGGTGCAAGACTGTATCTGATCCAGTTAAAGGAGGAAATCCTTCACTTACCTGTGTGGCTGGTCCTGCCAGCACTAGAATTTGAGATATTTGCATGAGAAAAAAAATCCTTAAAATGAAGAAATGCAGGATGAGGATCTAAGCTTACCATAACAGCTGGTAAGAACCTCGTAAAATTAAATTCAGTATCCACTGCTGTAGATCTCCCAGGTTTTAAGCTTCTGAGGCAGAAGGTAATTTTAAAGCAGAATTTCAGCTTGCACGTACATGAATTATTTCTAGTGGTTTGCTCAAAAATAGCAATTTGAGCTTGACTCGCAGTGTGCTCAGCCAGGGCTGCCTTGGGACCCGGCTGCCTGCCCGTGCCTGGCAACACGAAAATTTCTGCCCTCACCTGAACAAAACCTCTCTCTCCTTGGGGACAGGCCTTGCGTGTCCCCTGTCCCTCCCCTGACACGGGTCAGAATGGCCATGGTTTGGGGTCCAGACACCTCTCAAAGGTCTGAGCCAGCGAGGGAGAGACGTCGTTCACTGGCTAGAGGGTAAGGGGCAGCCTCTGTCCCCAGAGAGCAGGGGAGCATCGTGCTGCGTGACTCAGGGCACAGCTGAGTCACAGCCTCCCGTGGCTTCTCTGGAGATGGGAACGGGCTAGACGCCGTACTCAAGACTGTGCTTGAAGTCACGAGCCAAATCATTGTGTTCGGGCTCCTCGTTTGCTTCATGGGGAGAAAGCATGTTGTGCTTCTCAGAGGAAAGAAGGGAGGCTGTGGTGTGGGAAAACCAGCTCCCGGTTTCCCACTCATGAGAGAGCTGTTAGAAGAAAAGAAATCCAGCAGAAAGGCATCTTTAAAGCACAAGGGCATGACAGTATCTCTGCTGGAGCCCCTCAGAAGGCAGGGAAGGTACACCTGACATATGGAGCATTCACCAGTTAGCAGGACGCATCAGCTAAGATCGCCTGCGGCGTGTGGAGCTGCTGGGGAAAAGCGTTGACGTCTCATGAGGGCACGGCTCTCCTATTCGAGAGCACTTAGGAGCAGATCTGCAGAGGGGTTTAGGTGCTGCTGTGCCTCAAAGGTAGAAACTCTGCCTACAAGCCCCAGCGACCTGGACAATAAATGACACTGAAGAGTGAGAGCTAGACCCTAATGGTGACGGGCCAGCATGAGACCTCAGCTTGCAAAACCCCAGGGCTGGTGGTTTTGGGCTGTGCCCATCCTGAGGGATGGCCATGACATTTGTAAGGACCCTGGATGGAGTCATAGCAGAGCAAGCACGTGTCCGTGCGTCCCCTCATCCCTCGCAGCACCGTTCGGGTTAAACGAGGGGGCAGCTCCTCGCTCTCCGGTAGGTATTTGCTGGTGCATAACCCGATGAATCCAGTCAATGCAGCATGAGTGATCTGCAGTCACTAGGCAAACTTTCTCAAGAGCTTATTCAGGAGAGCAAGCCCTGGTGCATCGGTGGCGCCGTGTGCAGGGGAGCTGCTGGAGCCGGCTGATATTTCGACACAACTGAGTATTTTTAGAGCCATCCTATGGTGCAGGATTTTTAACTTCCATTTCACAGCCCTTGAAGCCTGGCAAACTTTCATTAACATTTGATGCCTTGAAGTCATGCGAGGTCTGAGGGAAAAGGGAGGGGAAGGAGGAAAAAGAAATACGCCCTTTTGGAGCGTGTCGTTTGCAAAGTTGCTGTGAAGCTTGGAAAGAGCCTCCAATCCCTCCTCTTTGTACCAGGTGCTTTTAAAGTACCCAAACCATTCAGAGAGCAGAGCTGGAATCCCGAACCATGGCTGTGTGGGAGAGTCTTGCTTAATTAAAAGGTAACTTAAGTTAACATATTAAATACCTGGAGTCTGGCCCTTGCAGAGATTGAAGCACTTTTTAAACAGAGCTCCTCACCTTGGGATTATGCTTCTCTTCTTTGTCCATTATTAGACAACTTTGCAAATACAGGGCTCTTTGACTCATAAATCCCCAAATTATTTGTAAGCCATCAGTGCCTCCATCCTAGCAAGGAGAACCTGGATCACAGAGCATCTAAAGGATTCGCTCCCAATTCCCACTGCACATGCTGCCATTCTTGTGCAGCACAAAGTAAGGCTTTTCTACCCAAATTTCTACATGGCAAAAACACTGCTTCCCTGACTATCCCCCCCCAATACACACACGTATACACACATACACAGAGTCTCTTTGCACACAACTGAGATTTTTTCATATGCTGAGGGAGTCAGAAGAAGAGACGTATTTTTGTCTCCTTGGCAAAAATATATTGGCAGCATATCACTGAGTTGTAAAGACTGAGTAAGTACTAGAGCGTGGTCCCATTAAGAGAAGCAGGTTTTGGAAAACTGCCCTTGAGCTGCCTGCTCCCATCCACCCCATTGCAGGGCTGCTGCCCTTGGGGGGGCTCAGCACGTGGGACCCCCAAGCAGCCCATACAGGCTGCTGTGGAGGAAGAGGAGTTTGTAACACCGGGAACTGAGGAACTGTGCACTCTGCATCGTTCCAGATGAAGTGTCGGAAGGTGAGAGGAGCTATAAATCTCCCCCTGTGCATGGCACCGTTCCCGGGCGCTGGGAGCCTCCCGAGCTGCACGCTTCTCAGGAGGTCTCGCTGAAATGGTGACAAACGGGTCCTCTCCTGCTTTCAAATCTCGAGAGGAAATATCGTCCCCGAGATGCTGTTATACACGGGCAGGGAGAAGGGTGAAGGACTGAGGAGGGAGGGCTCTGCAGGTGTCAGTGGCACAACAGCCAGCACAGCTGGGTGCGGGGGCACCTGCCTTTTGTCCAGTCTTCCCAATGAAAGGAAAAATGCTTGGGTTTTGTCCTCCCAGCTGTAAACCTTTCCAGACACTTCCATGCCATCCTAGGACAGCAAAAAGCAATAATCATTTCTGGTTACAGTGGAAGATATGCCTAATGCTGCTAAGGGCTAGGACTCTCAGATATATTATTTAAAACCAATTTTGAGTTCTGAGATTGGATTGACCAAAGCTACCACCACCATTGGCCTCCTTCAGTGCAGGTAGAGACATTTCCTAGTAAAATGTAATTCTGAAATACTGAAAGTAAACCCAGAAATCTCAGCAATAAAATATTTATGCACCTGTGCTTTAGTGCATTGTAATTTTGCATGATATGCTTTGCTTTTCAAGACTGACTAGATTAAGGCACTTCTGATTCATTAAACACATTTTCCCAAATGCTGTTTCTACAAATACTGTCGGGCCATTGTGCTTAGTTGTATTTATTAGCCGGTGTAACAAGGAGGTTACATCTTCCATAAACCTGAGAGAAACCCACTTAAATGTGTTGCTCTGCATCTCAGCAGAGAAGAAAACCGTTCTAATGAATAATTAAAGCTTAAAGAGGTCATGCTGCTTTTGCAGTCTCATTTTTATTTGTCACTGCTTAGTTTGCATTAGGATATACAAAGTTTCAGATGCAGAAGCCAAATGAAATCTCTTCTGCATGTATTCCTTTAAATAGATCTATTTGGTAGCCGTCTCCATTTTTATTTATTAGGTCATTTGTTAACTGTAATAATTTAAATCAGTTCCCGGGAATTGTAAGTTTCAGGCTCTTAATTTTCATCAGGCGGTGGCTTTGTGCATCCCCTCGCCTTCTGTCAGCGGTACGAGGACGGACTCTGCGGCTGGGCAGGGCTGTGGATGCAGCAGAGCCGCTCAGGGAGGACCCAGGTCGCCATCTGGTCCCTGGCTCCGCAGGCACCACCAATCTGCCAAGCTCCGGCTCTCCTCCGAGGCCCTTTCCTCCCCTTCAGCCACTCACTGCCCACCCTTCCCTTCCCCTCCTCCTCACCTCTCTCTCCCTCCCACTTTATTGAAACTTCCCTTTCCTTCTCCCCTGTGAACCACCTCCCATTCCTGCCTCTCAGCCCACAGTGCTCCTTTTCCTCCTTCTTTCTCACTTTGCTTTCTACCTTCCTCGCCCAGGCCTTTATTCCCCTAGAGCTGCTCATGATTTTCCTCCCCCTCTTGTTTTTTCATGCAGGAACCCTTCTAACCAGCAGCCCTGTTATTTGTTCCTAAGGTTAGACATCAGCCCTGAGTGTTCAACCAGACAGCACGGTCTCTTGGATGCACCGCACTCATACTGGAGTGTCTTTTGCACCAACGCATCATGCAGATGATTTTTGAAACCTTTGCCTTGCATTTCCCAAATCCAGCCATCAGTAAGGTTTGGCAGTTCCACTCCTTTCTCCTAACCTTTAGATTCACCGTTGTCATCTGCCTTGTTTCAGTCCCGCATCACTGATTGTGCATGATCAATCTCTAGAGGTTTAGCTTCTATGTATAACTCAACAAGCTGGCATAGAAATGAGGAAGACATGCTCCAAAATGAACGCCAATCCAACTCAAGGTCACTGCGTTATGAAGACAGACACATTGCAAGCATTCCCTTCAATTAAGATGATTTATGGAGTGAAAATTCCTTCTTCCTTCTCCAATACCCAACTGTTTTTTAAACGCCATCATCTTATGATGAATCACCATGGACTGAATAGACATGGAACCATTACAAGACTTCAGGAGTGTCCTCCACATTATGAATCCGTTAACTACTGGGCTCCTACATCACACTTGCCAGTATAACCCTCACTTTTTTTTTTTTTTTTGTAAAAATAACTTTGTGGTGCATGAAAGAGCCAAAAGAAGATTTGTAAAGAAAGAGTTCAATTCTGGATGTCAGGTTAGAGACATTCCCTGCTATTAGAACAGACAATAATTCATTTTATGCAGAGAGGTAATTACTTGATGCCTTGTAAGCTCCTGCTACACTAAGAGATCTCACGAGGAGAATCAATAATATGAATCATTTTTCTACTGACTAGACCAGGAGGGTTTTTCCATTACAGAAGATGACACTGAGTGCGTACTGTGCATGTTATCCCAAATATCCCCATGGATTACCCAGGTCCTCATTCTGGAGATGTGTTTCTTAAATTTTAGACTGCTGGCCGACCACTACAAACCTTGCCTGTTGGGAAATTAGGATGCCTCAGAAACCTGAAAAAATGGCAGTTTAAGAGGGTCTGAAAGTAGAAATTAAGAATGAGAAGGCAACAGCTCAAGGCTGCACGTGTATGAAGGCGGCAGAAGATACGGGGAACAAAGCATCACACATTGTGTTTCATCTAGTTCAAGAACAGTATTCATTCCCCAGACATGGCTATGTCTCAGATTATAAACTCAGTATGGACTGTGAGGGACATGAACATCCATTTCCTTAAATTTCCCTCTCCACGTAGTGCCGAACCACGATGCAGCCTTTGTAGACATGCTGTGATTGTAAGAGGTGAAACCATCAAGCCCTGGCTGATCACCATGTTAATGAAGGAGAACTGATGACTTACTGAAGTAAGGGAAACCAGATGGATACAACCCAAACTATCCCTCAAGGGGAACTTGATTCCAATTGTGCCAACACAGGAAAAAAGCACAGTTTGACAATGTGAAAATAAACACAATTTGTCATTTTGCAGCACACGAACGCTTCATCAGATAAAATGACTATGTGTTCTCAAAATTGCATCCGGTACGGTTTGGCTTTTTAGCCCTCTTATAATGATTGATGGACTGGCAGCAATTTTTCCTGAATGAGCAGTCTTTGTACTGGTGAATGTGTGTCAGGGTCAAGAAAACAATGGCGGAGAGGGAGAGTGCGTGTTGGTCCAGATCAACATATACGTGAATCCTGGCTAGCACACAGCCACCACAGCTTATTTCCCACTGCTCACTGAGGTATTGCAGCAATGATGGATACCGTGTAGTTAAAGTTGTGAATAACAAGTTAGTCTCTGACACATTGTGCCAGAAGCACTGTTGGTTACTAAAGTTCTTCTTGGCTTTAAGGCATTTTGGACCAGAAAGTAAGTAAGAGCTGGTGTCACGAGCTCAAACCAGGACAGCTGGAAACTCTTTAGAGAATTGCCTTCAGCTCAAAGTTCTGATGGGTGAAGATACTCACCTAAGAAGCCAACACTAACTCCTCCATTGGTGTTAGATCAATTTTAGCTAAGGTAGAGAAGCCAACTGCAGAACTCTAATGAAGGTTTCTATCCAAGCTCATTTTTTTAAAGGATGAATATATCAGCCACCCAGAAACAGCTTTGGCAAAGTGGCAGCAGAGCAAAGCATGGAAAAGAGTGGTGAGACAAACTTCTGGGCTGCCGGGATAAAGGACTGCGGCATGAGACGCAGGACGAGACGAGGTGTGAAGGCAGAACACAGCAAGCGTGGGCCGCGGTGGTAGATAGAAAAGCAGACACAGAAAAGTGAGTTAACAACCCCATGACAACTAGAAATGTTGACAGTCTCTTGGGACTGAGCCAGGCATGGGAACGCTCACTGTGGCAGGGCTGACTTAGCTCTGACTTGAAAATGTTCCTCAAGCAGTATCACCAGCATTGCCCCCCAAAAATCATGTCTTACCCAGGTGTTTAAGGCTGGGCCAGCCACTAAACTCTGACAGACACTCTGTGATCCCCACCCCCACCCCTCCAGGGCATGATAACAGG
>NW_009718890.1:36866-52331 GCF_000703405.1 Apaloderma vittatum | reverse complement strand
GGGAAAGAGACTTTGAGGATGAAAAAACCTTCAACCAATTCAATGAAAAAGAGAATAATACTAACAATAACAATGTCAAACTCTATACAGACATATACACAAGTATGCAAATATGCTCAAGAATACAGGAGAATATCTTAATACGGGACTCACACCTTCCAGATGACAATGAGGCCCCAAGCAGGAGAAGAAGTTCCCAGGCTGGAGTCAGCAGCAGATGGGAGCGCCCAAGCACCAAGTCGCAGTGACAGTCGAAAAACAGCAGAAAAGGATATGTGCCTCTCCCATCCAGGGTGGGAGGCAGAGGAAGACAACCTGTCCCGTGGAACGGTGCTCCTTTGTGCATGGAAACAGCAGCTGGGAAACAGCAGCAGCATGCAGAGAGATGACAAGAGACCACCAACAACCTTCCCAGGACAACGAGCACTGAAGAGCCCAGGGCTCTTCTCAGGGCCCCTTATATACCGAGCACCGTGGGAAAGAATGCTGGGATTGCTCCATTTGACTCCTCCCACTGTGATGCTCCTGGGCCAGGAGCCCCACAGAACTTTCGTCCTGGTGCTCTCAAACCAGGACACCAGGTTGAGGAATGTCCCTGTGCAGATGATTTACAAAATGCAAACTGAACGTCAGGGCTGGAAGTACATCAGTGTTTCTTCCTAGAAAACACAGAGTCCTTCCTTCAATAAACTCCATAAAAAGAAGCAACACAAAAGGCCAAAACAAGTCACAGAACTCTCCCTCCTGAAATTTCCCCCACTTTGCCATCCAAGCAGCAGCAGGTTAATAAGGAGCAAGATGCAAATGGTAGTAGGAAGAGTGTCAGTGATGCACGGAGGGGCTGTGGGGAGTGCCTGAGCCCTGGTGGAATGAGGCAGCACGCTATTGAGTCCGCCCTTTGGCTAAGGACAGGCAGCTGGGAAAGGGACAGGAGCATTGCTGAATAACCTCAATCATGCCTGCTTCGCCGAAATGCTGGTTTGTGAGAAGAACATTTGAGGAAAATGGAAATTAAGTAGCTCAAAACAACACATAACATACAATCAACTCTTACCTACTTTGCAGCTGTCCTACATTTCCCTGGTACCAGTAGTATTCACTGCGGTAGCACAAGGACACTTAGTACTTTTGGCAGCAGTTTTGTAATGACTGAAGAGGATTCAAAGGACAGCAGCCAGACACTGTGATGTGTTTTATTAGCTCCCAGATGTGCAGGTGAGGTGAATCTTCGGGAAATGAGTTTCGCTGCCACGGATTTTCTAACATCACTCAAGGTCTCAAATAAAATCTTCTAATAGAACAAAAGGCTGTCACAGAATTTTAAAGTCGTCTTTGGCAAAGCATCTTTTTTGCACCTGTTAGTTTCTTACACAGAAATAAAAATGCACAACATCTTTGATGATATTTGCCCAGCCGAAAACAGAAGGTTGGCTGCTGAGTCTGTATATACCCACATCAATTATAGCCGGCTGAGCCTCTGTAGGCATCTCCCTGGATGCCTTCAGGTGTAGGTGATCCAGAACCTGGAGATGCTTTGTCAGCCTGTACAAAATAGCATTCGGGTGTTACGTCCTGGATTGCAGCATGCCAAAGTAATATTGCTCAAAGAGTGAAATTGTTCAAGCCAGAACTAGAAGTCACCACCCAACAGCAGCCTTCTTCACCCCTCTTTTTGAGGGGAAATGGATTTAAATTGCTCCACGGAAGGTTCAGTTTGGATATTAGGAAGAATTTCTATACTGAAAGGGTTGTCAGCCATTGGAACGGGCTGCCCAGGGAGGGAGTTGAGTCACCATCCCTAGTGGTGTTTAAGAGACGGGTGGATGTTGCGCTGGGGAGAATCGTTTAGTAGGTTGATAGGGCTGGGATGAAGGCAGGACTTGATGATCTTCTAGGTCTCTTTCAGCTGATAGGGTTCTATGATTCTATGAGTCGCTGCCTAAATCAAGACATACCAATGTGGCTGGCTTCTCTGGGCAATGGTGAGCATCCACTGGTATCTGGAGGAGATCAGCCAAGGCACCACTTCTGGGCCATGGGAAACTCTAGAGTGACAGAAGAGAAGAGGATGGGTCATGACATGAAGGTTAAATTTGAGACCACTGTAGGAAAAAGCCGTGCAGGGAATAGAGCAACACAGCCTTCGTTCCGTGAGGATATGGTGAAAGTTGCCTCTGCTTCCCACAAAGAGGACTTTGTAGAGGAGCACTAAGGAGAGGCTGCAGATGGCGAAAGGCAATGGGATGAGACATTGCCACAGTGCAGGCAAGCTGGGGAAAGCGGATTATAATATCCTCAAGGAAATACTTGAGAGTGGTGGTATAAGAGAGTCTCTTCTCTCATAGAAAGTTTATGATAAATACAGAGGGGAGCATTAACTACTATACAAAGGTAAGAGAAAAGGTGGAGTGAGGTTAATGGTGGGACTGAGCACACCGAATGACAAGATAAACTGAGACCTGTTCCTAGAGAAAACGTGCTTTTGCCAGACTTGAGGGGAATGACGAGCGCTAAGAATAAAGGCTGGGGTGAGAGCGGAGCCTGATCCCCTGCCAGCACCAGCTCCTTTGCAAGCATGTGGGCAGGAGCAGCTGTAAGCTGGGTCCCCTCCTTAGCACCAGGGCAGTCTGAGCCCTCGTCAGGTGTTAAACACACTGGGAAGGAGGTTTTGCATTTAAAAACGTTCAAGAGGAGCAAGGTGGAGCAGGCAGCGCGAGCGACCAGTAGTTATTCACATGGCATAGCAGGGACTGATGAGAAGCTCTGAGCAGCGGAGGGTCTGTAGGCAGTGGAGGGGGAGGACTGGAAAAAGGGGGAAAATTGTGTCACTGCAGAAGATAAGAAAATAAGAGACTTGAAGAGGAGTTTTGCTTTGCCCACCAGACAATTGAAAATAGATCAAAAGAAGAACCCAAAGGGTTCGTTGGAGCTGACAGCTCCTAAGGAAGAAAGTGGGGCAAATTTCATACATTTCAACATTTTAAAATAATTTTCGTTTTGCCTGGGAAGTAGAGGGGACGCAAACAAAGGAAGACCGGATTCTGATATCGCTGTTACTGAGTGAGGCAGATTTGAGACTACTGCACTGAAATCAGAATCTGGCCCTGAAGGAGTCAGTGGAGCTCCCTACAGTGAGAAACAAGTGAATTCTGAGTTATGGGATGAAAGGCAGAGAAAGAAGGAAAGGTCTTTTATGAGGAAGACCAAAAGATTATTGTTTTGCTGTCTCAACAGCTGTGGGGAAACATGGTGAAGATTCCGGATAAATTCCTTTTAAAGACTTACCTGAGCTGAATTTGCTTTAGCCTGAACATGACACACAGACTAGTGCTGGTCAGCTGGCTTATGGTCCCGTGCTAACCCACAGGTACAGAAATGGACTTTAATCCTTTTAGGTCCTGAGCACTTTCTGAAAACAAGACTTACCCTGGCAAACCCACTGCTGGTACCCTAGGTACTAGCAGTGCTCTTCATCAAATCCACATTCAGGGTGAAACAAAAATGCCAACTGTCTTATGGACAAGTATTTCCCGGACTGGCAGGACACATGGGATGTCAGACAGCATCTGTCTCAAAAACAACCTAGGCTTTGAAGTTTCCAGCTTCAAGAGGCTCTCACAACAGCCAAACTTTTCTGAAAGGCAGACACCCAATAAATGTGTATTTAACCTCCCAGGGCTTCTTCCTCTGCTGGCTCCATCCTCCGTGGTGATGCAGGCAGTGTTACAGCAGCAGTGTTGGGTAGCAAATTCACATGGGGTGTGTTTTGCACAGGACCTGCATCAATACTTCATGATTTCTTTTATAACGACAGCATTAAACATCCCCTGGCAGAGGCTCACGGGATCTGCTCTCATTCAGCTAAGCTAAGGACAGGCTTGTGAAACTCTCAGCAAACAGCAGGAGACAAATAATCAGACTCAGGACAATTTAACATAGAAAGTGCTAGGTTACAGAAAAAGAGCTAAGGCAGTTCCTTGTGGCCTGTGTGGAGAGCTCGGTACCATAATAGTCACTGTTTGGCCATCAGCACCACAAAGCAGGTTTTGAAAGTAAAAGGAGCTGCACCACCCCTTCCTCTTTTGGAGGGCTATTTTATGAGAGGAACGAAGAGAAAAGAAAGTTAACTTGGCAGCTCCATTCACTGTTGTGTGTCAATCCAGTGAGACAGGGGAGTTGTACTGGTGGAAAATCAAAGAAATGAACACAGCACCCAGATCGACTCTGTGCTGTACATTTTGCGGAGAGGAACATTTTTTGGCATGTCTGATCTCCTTTGCTCAGTGTTGCTCAAATCACGCAGCAAAGGATTTCAGGAGTTGTCAGCAGAGAAATCTTCCTAAGGAAAAAAAATACAGAACTCTTTCTCTTCTCCCCTGGCAGAGTCCAGCGCTGACACACTCTCACTCCCTATAAATAGAGGTTCTCCACTGTTGTCCCAGGGAGGTGCAAAGCCGTGCCATTAAGGAAACCCAGTCCCACGATGGGATGGGCTCTGTGTTCAGGCAACTTGTGCCACCACAGCCCCACTCTGCATGTCACGCTTTTCGTGTTGTCTGTGATGTTATCTGTCAGTCAGTCTTCTCTGGGCTGATATATTCAGAAAACTTGTCGTCTGAACATTCAGATATTCAAGTATTGCAGTAAATCAAGCTGGTTGGCTCTGGAACCAAAGCACAGCGTTTAATCACAGAATAGATGCAACAAGCGGAGCCACTAGGCCAAATTTCCCATGGTTCCTTCCTAACTGCCTTATTTTTCATATACAGTCAGCTCCCTGCAACTTATACTGCCTGTATCTGCAAGCACTTACAGTCCAGTGATCTTGAAAGTCATTTCCTTCCATGTCTTCAAGCGATCCCAGAAGACCCACATTTGCTAGAAAGAAATCATCGGGTTAGTGGTGTTTGAGGCCGGACAGTGCTGGGGTGTATTTACCTGCTTGCAGGTACTTGCTGTAGCCAGGCAACCACTTCTGCAGCTGACATTCATAGCCCTCGCTCCATCACTCTAACCACCCCAGTGTACCCACCCTGCTGATCTCTATTAATAGCGCGCACGTGTGTGCACTAAGTATCTGTAGCTGCTCAAGAGCTACAAGAATGTGGCATGCTGGCAGGGGAGAGCTTGATCCAAGGAGGTCGCAAACGTCTGGTGCCCTGTGAGAAAACAAGAAAGGTTTCTCAACTAAGTCTCAAAACCAATGTTTTATTGCATCGTCCCACCAACAAGGGTTGGTGAGAGGGCTGGAAGATGAAATAGTTAACTGAGCTATCACTCTGCAGAAGTTGTTGGTGGAGAAGGAGGCAGCAGCTCGACCCATCTATCCTCATGTGTCTCCCACTGCTATCAGATATCGCCTCCCATAAGCTTGTGCTCGGAGCACGGAGACGAGAATTGCTATTGACAGAAGTACCCCGCAGACAAGGTCCTCTGCTGCAAAGCTGCTAGCGTCTTGCGTGGTGGAAAACTATTTTAAATGACAACAGAACGCTAATGTTATGGAAAGATCTTGTTGTATATAGTTTTCAGGATTAGTGGGAGGAGAAAACAAAAGTACAGCCTGCCTTGACAAATATTGTCGGACATTTCAGTGCTCTATCTTCCGGTGCTGATTTGGGCAAACACTTCCAGGGCATCAGGGAATGTTGTCATTGATAAAGGCTAACCATGGGAAATGGCCGTTTCAAAGCCATGGCCAACAACAACGTGACCATGTAATGCATGGCCACCCACAAAGTTAATAAGCATTTGCATCCTACAGCATTAACCATCGCTCTCAGTCGTCCAAAAATAAAACCCCAGTGAACAATTCTGCAGTGGTACAGGCAGGATTATTAAAGCATTATTTGAGAAAGAGCAAGGAGAAGGTAGCATGTCATCAGAATTTGGCATCACTAGTTTGATTTACTGTTGAAGACTCTTTGTATTTTGAGATCACAAACCCCAAAACAAAGCTTAATCTTCACTTCAGCACCACAGTTCCCTCCCTTATCACATTATCTGAGTACATCACACTCTAATTATAGTTATCTGAACAACACTTAGTGAGATTGGGAAGTACTAACCTTGTCAGAGAAGCCCTTGAACACAGAGTAAAACTGAGTCAGAAACAATTTTTAGTTTTTAAATGCCAGCTAAGTACACTGCAACTGGTGGGAAAAAAAGTGTTCTTACACCATCAGCAACACTTCAGAAAATTTGCCTCTTCATTATCATTAACCCAGATCCTGAAGTCCTGGCTCAAAATTCAAAACAAAGTTGTTATTATTATGAGGGAAAAATGCATTATAATATTTATATTTCTAAAAGCATCATTTAAAACATACCAGTAATCATTCAAAGAAAGAAGTAATACTTGGAGCATCTCAGTGGGATATTATGTTTTACTCTCAAGAGGTATCCAGAAGTGCTTCTCAGTGTTTTAGTATCTGTTAGGCAGTGATTGCATTTTATTTATCTCTCTCTAGTGGATACAGAAGTAGAAGCTAAATATTCCGTCTTCCTCTCCAAAGTATATAAGGGACTGTATCCTCATACTCAAGGAGAAGAAGAAAAGTCTCTCTTCCACTTCACACCTGGGTGTGGAGAACAGCCCATGGGTGTCCTACTACGCATGGCCACGTCTGTCTACTCATCTCTTCAGGGCATCCTCTGCGAAGCCTTTGAGAAGAGCTTCAGGGACTTCAAGCCTTGTGCAGCTGTTGTAGGACAGTTGTCACCACATTTAACCAAGGTGTTTTCTTTTCTGTTACCTCCTCCATTTCATGGCTTTTGTTCTTTTGCATTGTTCCATGCTAGGGCATGGAACCAGGTATTTCACCAAATCTCAGTTTTGTTTTGGTTTTGTGCTTAAGCGTAAGTCAGGCTCTGCTGTCGTGCATTTAAAGCTGGCCATGGCTTCAGCAGCTTCACCCAGCTGGTTTTCGTTTTTTCCCAAATCTGAGTTTCAAAGTCCATCATTGTGAAAAAGAGGTTTTGTTACATTTCCTAACAAGACTTTGGATTAAAGGACTGTGGATTAAAAGGGCCCTCAATGCCCTGTAGATAACCAGAGTTCTTGATACCAACTTCAAGCCTCACTGAGAGTTTAATAAGCTGCTGCTGAGTTATATGACACTTGTTAAGTTTATGGAAAAAAATTATCCCGTCTGCTGCGGTTATTTGCTATCAAATACCATAGGTGGTTGAGAGGACCCTGAACCATCATAGATATATGATCTGAACTACAAAAAAAATACTATGAAGAATATTTTATATTCCCAGGCTTTGATACAGGTCCAAATTTTACAGTCATTTGCCATTTCTATGAAAAGTTGGCCAGAATGACCAATCTCAGTATTCCTAAAAGGAAATAGAAAGGAACTCACAAAGTCATCTAGAATTTTCTGTTTCGGCTAATTATCCTCTTTTTTTTCACTTCTGCTAGACTTGCTAATACCTTTTTGAGTGAAAAGCTCCAGCTATAAGCACCAGGAAATGAAATGAAATGAAAGAGGAAAAGTCCAGACACTGGCAACACCACCCATCCCGTGCTGCTGACGTGTTTCAGCCCAGTGGTGGAAGCGGTGGCCCCACCTCAGAGAAAGTTCTGCTGAGGACCCCATTTCATTCAGAAGTTTAAGAACATGATGTCATTCCACAGAGGCCAAACCCCTCCATCCGTCCGTCAGTGCTGCAAACACAAGAGGCTTGGGGAACGTTTCCGTCTTGCAGACTTCTTGTCTCTCCACTGAGTTTCTGGCAGTGGGACAGTTACGTGGGCTGTCACCCGCACCCGTGCTCTGTGAGGGTGCAAGTGCACAGAGCAGCCGCTGGTGAACCGAGCTCTCTCCTTCATGCAACTGCCTGTTTGCACAGAAGCTGGGAACTCGGTTACCGCTGATACTTTACTTTTGTACTGGATGAATTCACAGAGCTACACTGAAAGGTATTGGAGAAGGACACACAGACTGAGATGGCCCCACCTATGCACACACAAGCACAGTCACTGCAAAGCCGATTTCCATGGGAGAACTGCAAAGCCAATTTCCAAGGGAAATTAGGGTGGGAAGATTATTTAGATTTTGTTTTTCCTTAATGAATAGGAGAGGATAAAAACTATACTCTGAACGTATTTCCTCTAAATTGGCACACCATAATGAAAAGACTCAAAGAAATGACCATCCAGTCTCAGAGGCCCTGTTATGCTGGGAGTGATTTACTTTCATTGCGTAAACTGCTGTACAAATGAGCACTGGGATCTTTAAAATCTGAATTATGGATTGCTTTGCTGGAGAGCCATCAGGAGCAAGGAACCAGCTGATGGCAAAGAGAGGGATGCGTGAGCAAACATGCTCAACAGGAGCAGTCCCCACTGAGGTGCTCTCGTCCCCTGGCAGGCAGGACAGGTGTGTCACTTCCAGATGTGACACGAGCCACTTGCTTCTTGTTCACAGCCTTTGAAGTGCTGTGCAGAGAGAGCCTGAGCCGTTACCGCAGTTAGAGTAGATACATCATTTACTGGAAGAATTAAATGCGCTGTAGTAGCAAACCTGCAGTTGACACTCACAGGGTGCAATTGAAATCCTCTGGATTAGTAATTCTTTTGAGATCTTTGTAATCATTGGTAATAGGTAGTGAAATAAATCCACATTTATATCCTACAGACTGCAGCTGTGCTTCTGTTAAAGTAGTATTAACTGATGGGTTTTAAATCCTTCTGCCAGCTCGAACTGTAAGCACCGAAACTCCTGTGCAGAGGATAACTCATCCTGGGTGATGTATGCTCCTGAGCACGAAAGCTCTGGTTAATGAATAATGAAAGCGCGGAGGCAGATTCACACCACGGGGCTTCGCTCCTGCAGTCAGCTCTCGGGGGAGAGGTCCCTGTGCAGCTCGCGGTGCAACCGCGGTCACAGCCACGCGGCTGCAGCTAAAGCTGGCTAACCATGATAGAAATTAATCCAAAATACTAACGTAAAGCTTGACCCAGGTGGACAAAGGGATGAACTTCATCTTGTTCAGTCGAGCGAGGGGTTTGTGGGGCCAGCTCTGGTGATGTTCCTTCAGGTACCAGGAGCGCTCGCTCACATCCTGACTTACTGCACAGGTTCCCAGTTAACTGAACAAATAAACTGTTAAAAGCTGAGCCAACCTTGAGGGGGTCATATGGGTTTAAATTGCACCAGGAGGAGATTTATGGACTTGTTTTCCAAGCCTAGAGAGTAATTGAAGAGGCCTCAGACAGTCCAACATTTCCCCCGACTTTATTGGGGACGGGAGGGCTGGTGGGCACTGGATCGGGACTGGGCTTTGCTACAGAGCCCCAGCCATGGAGCAGGGACACAGAGTGACAGTCCCTCTAGGAACAGAAAGAAGCTTTGCAAACGCGGTGTGCTTGTAAGATAAGTATGGTGCTGATAAAGTAAAGCACAGGGAGATTAAAAAAATAAAGGGAACTATATTAGTAGCAGACTGATGAAATCCCGGGAATCCTGGCTCTCTCTTCCTTCACCTAGGCTTCAGATGAATCTGCCCAGAATTTGTGACCTTAGAGATGGTTTCTTGATGGCATCAAAAAAAAAAAACCCAACTTGGTGACCAGCTGGTCTGCTGCAGGAGGATAATTTAGTTATTCAGCCTGGGAGGAAAAGGAAATTAAGTGAAGGTGACAGAAGTGCGTTTACTTGGTTCTATTCCTCATGTGTTATGTTTGCTTTGTTTTCATTTAGGAATCTACAAAGGACATTGCTTCCGAATCAACCACTTCCCTGAGGACAATGACTACGACCATGACAGCTCAGAATACCTTCTCCGTAAGTAAGAAGTACTACCTGACACCTAGGATTAACAGACATAACCAGAGGTACTTTCCTGGGTTTCAGTTCGGTAGAATTCAACCCAAGACTTGACTCATTGCAAGAGACTGGCCCAAACTGGGTGGCACAGAGCAGTGATGACCTGTGCCCAGTTCACACTGCAGCTGACACTACCATGACCCTTGGGGACCCCAATTTGAAGAGTTTCCTTCAGCCAGGGGGTGCTCACGATGGTGCTGCCAATTCTCTAAACATTATGTGGAAAATTTTCAGAAGACTTACAGCTATCATTCCTAGATTAGCGAGAGTGTTTTACAAAGGGAGTATTTATCTGATTAGCGGATCAGAACAGGTTGGAGGAGCCTATTAGGAAGCTTTTCCTGATGCTTAAACCCAAGCAAGCCTCATCCTTTGCAGCTGCTGGGCCACCTCCTCCTGCAGTGAAATTACTGCACGGGAGAAAGGAAGCTGAAATTTCAGCAAAAGCTCAGCACGAACATGGGCTATGGCTTTGCTGCATGGACAGTCGGCCATTGCTGCTCCATGCTGGTGTGTAACTCACCACAGAAGTAATTTCATCCACCAGCCTGGTGCTTGAAATAAGGCTGAGGGGTTTTGTCTCCTCCGGATGACCCTTCGCTTGGCTGATAGGCAATCTTGGTGCCTGAGCGTGAAATTTCACAAATCCTACAAAGTTTGAGTTAGATTTCCCCTTCCCCAGAGGACACCTCACCTAGTTATTCCTTTTGAACACAAGAGCTGCCCAGCCAAGCTGAAAGCAATGCCCTTTACCAGAGAAAGAAACTGCAGTTCACAAGGTGTTGGGAAAGCTTCAGGGAGCAATGAAGGACGCTGCTGGCTGATACGCCCAGCAAGGCAAAACACCACAATTACACTACTATTAATTACCTGAAACACCACTTAAGGAACCACTCTGCCCTTCTGCTCCCTTCTGGGAAACAACTCCTTGTTGCTAAGACAAGAAGAAAAAAAAAAAAAAACCTTCCAAAAAGTACGCTTTGCCAGAAAACCCAGATTTTTTTTTTTTTTTCATCTTTGCTCTTGTCAATTTAGATCAGTCATAGAGCTTGGGTGACGTGATTTCAGCGCTCAGGCGAAGGCAGGCTAGCAGAGTGTGAGCACAGCTGCATTTATCTTTCATATAAAGCTTTGGAACTAATGTTAAATTGATGCCAAGTCAGCTTTAGGAAAGAAACATCATTAGTAAAAGGACCGTAAAGGAAAAAGGAATTAAGTAGCATCTTGATAAAAGCATATTATGCCTCCTTTATTTGGAGCAAAGGGAGAACGGGAAAACCAGTCTACAACTCCACAGTGATACGAGCTTGGTAAATGGTTTGTAAGTGTGCTTGTGATGGGTGTTCCTAAAAGCTGTTTTCAAAAGTGACTAAGTACAGACCTTAAACACAAGTTGGTGCAACCCTTGGTGTCTTCTGCACAACACCTGCTACCCGGTGGAGGAGAGCTCACCGTCCTCTGGTAACAGGACTCCTCTGCTTTAACTTTTATAAGAAAAACTGCAGCTCCACTTAAAATGCATATGGTTGATTTAGAGATTACTGAAAGGTTATGTACTTAAATCCAGAAGAGATGAGCTCATACGTGTATGTAATATGGACCAGATCATTGTCTAAGACAGGAGGATATTTGCATCCTGTTTCAAAGGAGACATGAGAACTTCTGTCCCATTTTTGTCCTCCATGCAACACTTCTGCAATCTGCCCTCTCCGTGCCATTCCCCCTGCTTTTTAGCCGATTTTTTTGGCACAAGTTTCTCAGACAGCCATGTTGGGGGTAACTCTTATTTTTCCCATCTGGCTTAGACGCAGGCAGCAGCACCGTGTGCAGCTTGTGCTCCGTGAAGAGCAGCACGAGGCACCGCAGCCTGCTCAGTCTTAACAGAGGCTTCAGACAAACGTAAGCATTAAGGTGCTAGCAGAATCTAGCCCTAGTTCAAACTGAAATCAGCAAAAGAAACCAACTGATTCTAAGAGACTTTATTCCAAGGTGAGGGTGGGAGCAAGGAGTTTGGAGTTTACCCTTTGGCATTCAGGCTGCTCCCCGCCAAATCAAGAGAGCAACAGCCACAGGGACAACCAACACGTGCTCTGGCTTCCTCCTCTCCTCCGTTTCTGCATTTCTGACAGACACCGAGCTGTGCCAGACCAGCATTGCACAAAGCACAGGCACTTTTTCCTTCACAGAAGAGGGAATTTCATCCTCGTGAGGATGTCAAGGCATCGCTGTGGTGTGGAAGCACACAAAGGCGGGGAGTCGGGACCCCGTTTTGGGGCCAGGTCTACGCTTCCGTGCGCTTCTTCCCCGCATGCTATAGCATCTCCCTGTTTTTTCAAAGCCATTTCCTTGGCTCCTGCTTTTTAGAGGAGAATAAAAGCAGGAGGAGAGCGCGGGGGCTCGCAGCCCCGTGGGGAGGAGCAGCACGGCACGCCGCGGCGTGTCACCGCGGGAGGTGTCACAAGGCATAGCCGTGCAGAGCAGCCGATGCGAACAGACAGGATGGTAAACAAGGAGAGGGGGAAAAAAAAAAAGCAGGGGAGAAAGCAAAAAGCAGATCGCCTTAATTTTTTCTGATGTGCTGTCATTTTATTACCAGTATCAGGAGACATATGTAAATTCTACATGGTACCTATGAGCTTCCTTTTAAGTTTCAGAGCTAAAAGTACACTTTGTAGGAAATAATATACTGTAGAGTTTTAAGAGGAAGAGCACACTGTGTTTGTTTCTCTTCACATTAATTACCTACTGTTAAAAAATTGTCTCTGGAGATTAACAGGTTGGATGGGGCTTTGAACAACCTGATCTAGTGGGAGATGTCCCTACCCATGGCAGGGGGTTGGAATCAGATGGTCTTTAAGGTCCCTTCCAAACCAAGCCATTCCATTCCATGACTCTGTAATTCTATGATCAATTGCTACAAGTAGAACAACCCACCCCCTGGATTTGGCATGTCTGGCAAGTTCCTTCTGATGCTATCGCTGAAACATTTTAGGAATGCTCTTTGAATTAACTGAAATTGTTATAAACATCATGACCATAAAACATAGGAAAAAAGAACCAGAAAGGGTGAGCCACAGAAGATTCTAAGCCCATGCTGCTCTTGTACAGGACACTGACAGACAGGCAGTGCTTTGGGGTGCCTTCATGTCCAGCAGCACAGAGACTGGCGGTGAATCTTCTTCTAACAGTTGACTCCAGAAAACTGACCCAAAAGCCGAAGCACTTTTACTTCGTGCCACACGCGTGGGGATACGCCCAGGACAACAGAACAGGCTCTCAGCGGGCTTTGATTAGAAACCTTACACCCTCGTCACTTGGATTTGCCAATTATTGCAAGACATCATCTGAATAGTAAAGGATCCAGCTGAATTGGGGTTAGATCCCGTTAGAAAATGCTCCATCTGTAAAGGACACGTGGAGCGAAGCTGCCAGCTTTGGTGGGAGACAGACTTTTCTCGCTGTTGCAGATCGATACCGGCATCAGCTTCCTGGGCAGGGATTGGTTTTTTTGGTTTGCATTCACACCATCCTAATGCCAGGGCTCGCAGGGGCTTTGCAGCACACACAAAAGCCATGCTGGTATCAAATGCCCAGTCCTGTCCCTCTTGTAAGTCAGTGGGAATTTTGCCACCAGTTACCAGGGGAATCGTTAGGAAGCGATTCACTGAACTGGGAACGCCACGGCCATCAAAAGCGAAATGAGAAGGCATCCGCTGTAGCATCTGGCCATTTCTCCTCAGGATACAGGCGCCGCTTGCCACGCGTGTCAGCCGGGGAGATGGCACCCGGGAGAGCCCGCGTCCCTCGTGGCCCTGCGTCAGCAGCTTGGCCCAGATGGCTGCTCTCTCCTCTCCCAACACTCAGCCCCCTGGGGGTGCCCGTGCCCTCCCCCTGTGCCGTGGGGTTTGCACCCCTTTGTGCCAGCAGCCTCTGACCCTGCTCCTGGGGCAGCCCCTCGCCCGCTCACCCTGCCGGGACTCCCCCCAGCATTCAGCACTTTCTCTCCCCTTCTTCAGAAAAATCTTCTCTCTATAACAGTAAAGCTCAATTCCTCGCTCTGCCTTTCAGGAACACGTACCAGCTTCTGCCCCTTTGGTTTTTACAATGCAGACATCTTTCTTTTGACGATTGTTTATTTCTTTCTCAGCCCTTTTTTCCCTCCCTGCTTCTTCCCCTTCAATCGCTGCTTAGTCTTGTAGTGACCCCGACTTTGAAAGCTAGCTTGAAATGGTGTTTTAAATTTTTTTTTCAGGGATTTTATAGCCCCTGCTGGTGAATGGACAGAAGCAGACAGAATTTTAAATGACTGTACTTAGCTGTCAGGAAACTAAAAACAAACATCTGAGACACACTTGTTAAAATTTTTTCCTTAGAAATCTGAAAGGTTTCAATGTCCTTAATATTCAACAAAAAGAAGAAGGGGTTATTAACTATGCCCATTTGGCAACACAGATGCTGCAGACATCCAGAGCTGAAATCGCTCACCTCGCACAGGCACCAAGGAACAGATCTGCTGCTTGAGCCATCCCCAGACGTTGGAGGGTTCGTAGCCAGCTCATGAATTTTTCACTGCCGCTCCCTGCGTGATGCTGGGTCTTGCCGTCACTTACCTCATGCTTTGCCAGAAATGTTCTGTACACTGTTGCATCAGATAATGGCGATAACGCTGGATTTTCTAGGAGAAAGCTCAAAAGATTTACTCAGTGTAGAGAGTTTCTGTGCCACGTTAGCCACCTTGGCTCCCAAAAACTTGCCCAGAAATGCCGAATCAGTGAAAATTCCAGCAAAAGCCAGGGGTTTAGAGACTTCATAATCTCCACATTTGCACCTGAGGAGGCATCTGAAATGATTACTGTCTGCCTGGGTTTTCTACCTGTCTCCCCTCCAGGCATCGTCCGTGCCTCCAGCGTGTTCCCCATCCTAAGCACAATATTGCTGTTGCTGGGAGGACTCTGTGTCGGAGCGGGAAGGATTTACAACAGCAAAAACAACATTATTCTCAGCGCTGGGATTCTCTTTGTTGCAGCAGGTATGTTCTCCTTAAATTGAATCCTTAAAAAGTGCTGCCTTTTTAAAACTGGAAAGGACTGGGGAGAAGCGGTTCTCTCCCGGTCCCCTTTCCTGGATCAAGGGCACTAGAAACATCACATCAGGAAAATTTCTTGAGACAAAAATACGGTTTTGAAGCTCCACAAGCAGTATATTCTAGAAAAGCTTTTAGTTCTCCCGAAAAAGGGAAGCTAAAGTCAGTAACAAGCAGGTTTTACATTACTTAAAATGTGTTAAACATCAGTTGAATCAGGCAGTTCTTACATCCAGGGCTTTTTTCCTTTCTTTTATATGATGGCAGAAAAACTCACCCATGATAGGTGAGCCCGTTTTTCACACTAGAAACATCTGAGAGAGTCAGCCACATTGTTAATGGCTTTCCCTGAAGCTCAGATTAAGCGTGCTGCATGCAGTTGAAAATTCAGCAAGGTGGAAGAGAACTCATCTTGATCAAGGTGAACAGCCATAGCCCTGAGCTCAGAATGTATTTTTATTACTATTCTGAATGTTAGAATCCCACTAACAGTATTAGCGACCTCCCGTTCGCTACTGCTTTTCCACCGTGGCAATGAAGAGA